>NC_056007.1:50062257-50365287 GCF_018446385.1 Zingiber officinale | reverse complement strand
TTTTCTTCGTAGGTATAAAAGAAGCTACAGGGCTTCGTTGCTGCCATTGCTTCCTCCTTAGAACTTCTGTTCTTGTGCTCTAGAGCTTCTGCTCTTACCTGCTATCAGAGCTTTGCTGAGCTCCTCACAGCTGAAGCTTCGCGTGAGCTTCTCGACTAGATTCTCGTCAGCTGCTGCTGATGTGAAGCTGCTGCTTCATCACTCCAGTCAACAAGAAAGGCAAGCAAGTGTTTCATATTGTCTTTTGCTTTCTTGTATCTGTTGTACTCCTTCTTGTTGTTACAAGTATTGTGGCGAGGTTTCTTCACCCACAAGGAGCATTTATTAGCCGGTTCTCCAGGGACTCATCCACCGACGGATTGATAGGGCTCGTCCACCTTACGGACACGCCGAGGAGTAGGAGTATCATCTCCGAACCTCGTTACATCGGTTTGTTTGAGGTTTGTCTTCTTTTCCTTCGTTTCTACGTGTTATTTTCCGCTGCGCTAACCCAAGTTTGTAGAAACGCGACGATTTGGGGTCGGCTATTCACACCCCCCTCTCTAGCCTCCGTACGAAGGATCCTAACAAGTACAGTTTATTTCAGTTATGCATTTCCTTATTATTCTTGCTATAGACTGTACTTTATGCCTATTGCTGGTTATTACAGTTTATTTCAGCTATGCATATCTGTTATACTGTTAGGAGACCGTACCGTAGGTTGTACTGTTAGGAGACTGTACTGCAGGCTCTATGGTTTAGTGTACTGTACCATAGGATGTTACTGGTGGTTATGTGTTGCTGTACATATCTATTGGATTACCTGCTGAGTTCTTTGAACTCACCCCGTTGTTACTATTTTTTAGGTTGAGGTCGTCGGGAGATATTCCAGTCGCTAGCCCCATTATCGCGAGGATTTTCTTTGTTGGATTATATTTTGCTTTTGCATCTTATATTCTTGTATTGTGGGTTTGTATTGTGGACTTTATGACGAACATTGGGTTTACTACTTTTGGTTTTCCGCTGCGGATATTTTCATTACTTCGTGGATTTCGTTTCTTCATTGTAGTGGAGTAGGATGTGTACGTATATCTTCGTTGATTTCTATATCATCTTTTCTTTATATAACTGCGTGGATTGTTCATATTATATCTGTGTAGAAATGTTGAATATAACTGCGTGGATTGTTTACTATTTGTGTGTATTGTTCCGGCCGAGTGTGGCCGAGGTATAGATATATGTATACTGAGATTCATATTGTCCGCCGTACAGGGAAGATGTTGCCGAAATTTCTTCTGGCAGGGACTACCTGGGGCGTGACAATTTATTTGGTATCAGAGCAAGGTACACGATACTTGCTCTTCATTTTGGATTTTCGAGATTTATCTGATACCAATTTATTTGGTATCAGAGCAAAGTTTTGCGATACCTATTTGTCGGGTTTCAGATTTACGAGGCTTACTTTCGTGAGCATTTCTCGGTATTTTCGGATTTGTCCGGATTTCCATCGATTTTCTCGTTTCGGAATTCCGAGGTATTTTGACGAGGTTTTATTGGTTCTTTATGGGGCTAAGCAGCGACCGGACATCTCCAAACAGCAAATAGGTAAATGAGGTAATTTTTTTCAGTTCTTATACCTATAGTGATATCTGGATAACATTTTGTTACAGATATGACACATACACGTATTCTAGTACCGAGACGTGGTCGCACACGTAAGAGGCCGATAGATTCTTCGGAGACAGAGTCTCCATAGAGGTCTGTTAGGGTCGAGCCTGTCCGTCAGGGACAGACTCGTCAGGATATTATAGGCACGTCGAATTATGAGATCCCGACGGTTTCGACATCAGAGGGACATACCTCGATTGTACCACTAGTGGTATCACCTTCATTATACCCGCACCCCCTCCAGTCGTGCCTACTACTGCGTACTTGAGATCGAGATGAGGTAGAGATTTGGTGGGACACGCAACGCTCGATTATAGGTGAGCAGCATATTACCTGGACGAGATTTAGAGAGGCATTCGAGAATCAGTATTTTTCGCGGGCGTATTAGATGACACGCCGGCAGGATTTTCTGAGTCTTCGGCAGAATAACCGCTCAGTGATGGAGTATAATGCCGAATTTAATCGGTTGGTCAGATTCTGTCCTGAGTTAGTTGCCGAGGATAGATCTCGTATGTTTCAGTTTGTCCAAGTACTGGATGGGCATCTTCAGGTGAAGATTGTCGGTCTTGGTATTGCATCATATACAGAGGCACTTGAAAGAGCTCTTATGATTGAGTCTGCTCATCACAGTGTGAATGCAGACAAGAAGAGAAAGCTGACTAATCGGACTTCCGGACAGATCCAGTAGCCACAGACTACTGGACAACAGTAGAGCAGTCGCACTCAGACGGGCCAGAGTACTTCTGGGTCAGCTGGTCGACCCCAGAAGTCAGGACGATCTTCATCTGGACCTTCCCGGTCTGCGCAGAAGAACCGGAAACAGTCCACCGGTGACTCTCACTACACCCGATGCGGGTCCCGAGATCACATCATCTCTGCATGCACTCTGGACAGTCAGTTTGCTATTATTGCAAACTGCCTCGACATTTGAGACGAGACTGTTCGCTAAAGGCTCAGCATGTATCTTCTGGAGTTCTGTTCTGGGAGGACAGTTGGTCAGTCCGGGACTCAGCGAGGCGGGCCGGAAGCCCAATCTTCGCATCGTCTGCAGAGGACAACTTCTCCTGCAGAAGTTGAATATGGCATGCACGGGCAGGAGGATTCCGGTGTCCTTGTTGAGAACCCCACGGTATTCCACCTTAGTGTTCTCCTGTACTATTCGTCAAGAAGAAGGATGGTACTTTGAGGTTGTGCATCGATTATAGGCAGTTGAATGCAGTGACTATCAGAAATAAGTACCCCTTGCCACGGATTGAGGATTTATTTGATCAGCTTAGAGATACATCAGTGTATTCTAAGATTGATCTGCGGTCTGGATATCATCAGCTGAGAGTTAGAGATTCTGATATTCAGAAGACAGCATTTCGCACAAGATACAGACATTACGAGTTTTTGGTAATGCCATTTGGGCTTACCAATGCTCCTGCAGTATTTATGGATCTGATGAACCGTATTTTTCTGGAGTACCTAGATTAGTTTGTTATTGTGTTTATCGATGATATATTGATCTATTCGCGTTCTGAGGAGGAACATGCGCATCACCTTCGCATAGTCTTGGAGACTCTTCAACGACATCATCTATATGCGAAGTTCAGTAAGTGTGCATTTTGGCTTCCCTCAGTTGGTTTTCTACGACATGTGGTTTCTAGCCGAGGTATTTCAGTAGATCTTCAAAAGATCGAGGCTATTACCAGCTGGGAGCAGCCGAAGTCAGTCCAGGAGATCCGCAGTTTCTTGGGACTGGCTGGATATTACCGACGATTCATTGAGGGTTTTTCCAGTATTGCTATGCCGTTGACACGTCTAACCAGGAAAGGCGTGAAGTTCACGTGGTCAGAGGCTTGCGAGACCAGCTTTCAGGAGCTGAAGCGGAGATTAGTATCAGCACCAGTTTTGGTTTTACCTTCTGGTGATGACGGATTCGTATTTTATATAGACGCATCTCTTCAGGGCTTGGGCGCTGTTTTGATGCAGCACGGTAGGGTAGTCTCCTATGCTTCTCGTCAGTTGAAGGAGCATGAGCAGAACTACCCAGTACATGATTAGAGCTAGCCGCTATTATCTTTTCTTTGAAGATTTAGCGACATCATCTTTATGGTATTACTTTTGAGATTCTTACTGATCATAAGAGTCTCAAATATATTTTCACACAGAAGGAACTAAATCTCCGACAGAGGAGATGGATGAAGTTCCTGAAGGACTATGATTGTACTATTAGCTACCATCCGGGTAAAGCTAATGTGGTTGCTGATGCACTTAGCAGGAAGTCCAGAGGGACTTTAGCTTGTCACCGAGTTTTAGTCACGGACTTGATTCAGGGATTCTCCGAGTTGGGCCTTGAGGAGCAGGGACGGACAGAGCAGGGTATTCTTGTTACCATGGTTGCTCAGACGTCGATCAGGATGAGGATTCGAGAGGCCCAGGCCGGAGATCAGCACTTACAGTTCATTGGCAGCCAGATAGCTTCCGGACAGCAGACCGAGTTTACACGAGATGGCGAGGGTATTGTTTATTTCCGAGGTAGATTATATGTACCTCAGTCTCACCCGGTCATGGAGGAGTTACTTCAGGAGGCTCATCGTTCTAGATTTGCTATCCACCCAGGTGTGACTCGTATGTATCGCGATTTGAGACGTTCCTATTGGTGGAACGACATGAAGAAAGACATCACAGATTTTGTAGCTAAATGTCTTGTTTGTCAGCAGGTGAAGGCTGAGCACCAGAGACCTGCTGGTTTACTTCAGAGGATCCCTATTCCAGAGTGGAAGTGGGAGCATATTACTATGGATTTTGTGGTAGGACTACCTAGGACTCGACGAGGCCATGATGCGATTTGGGTAATCGTTGATCGATTAACCAAATTCGCACATTTTTTAGCGATCCGGAAGACTGATTCTCTGGATCGATTAGCAGAGTTATACTGTCGTGAGATTATTAGATTACATGGTGTTCCTTTGAGCATCATATCAGATAGAGACTCATGGTTCACGTCCCGATTCTGGCAGAGTCTGCAGCAAGCCTTGGGCACACAGCTTCGTTTCAGTACGGCATTCCATCCGCAGACAGATGGGCAGTCAGAGTGGACTATTCAGACATTAGAGGACTTACTGAGGTCTTGCGTTATGGATTTCGGAGGCAGTTGGGAGGACCACCTGCCATTAGTGGAGTTCGCCTACAACAACAACTATCATTTGGTTATCCAGATGGCACCGTTTGAGGCGTTGTATGGTAGACCATGTCGGACACCCATCCTTTGGGAGGAGGTTGGGGAGGCCCAGCTGTTAGGACCTCAGAGGACTCAACAGGAGGAATAGTTGATTCGTACTATTAGACGGAGGATGTCTGAGGCTCAGGACCGTCAGAAGAGTTATGTTGATCAGAGACGGAGACCCCTGGAGTTCTCCATTGGTGATCATGTATTTCTTAGAGTTTCACCCACGAAAGGGGTGAAGAGATTTGGTCTCCGAGGTAAGCTAGCTCTACGATATATTGGGCCATTCCAGATCTTGGAGAGGATTGGAGCAGTAGCTTACCGTCTGACGCTACCACCATCTCTAGCCGACATTCATGATGTATTCCATGTATCTATGCTGAGGAGATACGTATCAGATCCGACACATGTTCTGTCGGATATATCAGTTCCTATTCAGGCGGACGCTACTTACGAGGAGGTTCCGGTACGGATTCTGGACCGTAGAGAGCGTCAGCTGCGGAACAAGACGGTTCGACTGGTTAAAGTCGGATGGCAGCATCATTCTGACGAGGAGGCTACGTGGGAGCTGGAGGATACGATCCGAGCTCGATAACCCCATCTTTTTACTTGAGGTATGTGGGTTAGAGTTTCTTCAGCATTTATACTACATGGTTATATTTCAGTGTTTGCTGTTGGTTATAGCGAAATATGGGGACCAAATTTTTATTAGTAGGGGAGGATGTGAGATATCGAAAAATTTAATATATAGTGTTATTTCAGAAATAGCCTTATAGAATTTTTCCAGAATTTTTAGAAATTTTCTGAGGATTTTTCAGAGCTCATACGAAGGGTTTTGAGGGGATCGATCGGCGGGTTCGAATAAAGCCTGTTTAGGATTCCCATTTAAGTGAGAAGAAGTTTTAATTATATATTCCTTTTCTTTTATTCCTTCTTCCCCAAAACGCCGAACCCGATTTTATTTCCTCTCCTTCCCACTCTGCCCCGATACGATCCTGATCTCCCCTCGCTTCCTTCTCTGTTCTCTCTCACGGACGATCGGCGCCGACGGGAGCAAGGCTTCAACTCCGACGATCTCCCTCTGCTGACATCTTCTTCCCCGACACCGAATCACCCCTTCCGCTCTTCTTCTTCCCGATGCCTCTGCTCGTCGCCGAAGCTTCCCTATTCCCGCTTAGCCGTTGACCTAGTGGAGCAGACGCCAGTACAGATCTGGTTGTGGATGACCTTCTCTGGCCTTAGGTGAGAGCGTCGATCTCTTTTTCCCCTCGGTGTCGCCGTCGATGCCATTATTCCGACCGTCTGCGAGATCACCACAGGTACAGATCTTCCTCATAGTGTGCTTCATCTCCGTTAAGTTCTTTTGGCTATCGAAGGCTGATTCTCTCTTCCCTATTCCTTGCATAACCGTGCCCTAGATCTTCTCTGTCAGCTTCGATCAGTCATCGCGAAGGCAAAGGTGTGCCCTAGCTATAATCTTGAAGGGAAGAAGTCCAGCAGGGAGGTTGTGTGTCCTGGAGGTGATCGATAGGGATCTTGGACCTTATCTTCCTTGCTACTGATTGAGGTCACGATTGAGGTAGATTAGGTTGTTGTTTGGATTATGTGATCTCCATTTCTTGATATCACTTTGAGCTGATCCGTGAGTTTGTTCTTGAGCTGTTGGGCAGAGTCTAGGGTTGTAATTGATCAGTGATTCCATCATCCTGATCCGATCCAGTGAGGATTTGTGAAGGTGATCTTGGTTTCCAGCAACTTCATTGGTTTCCTACTTGGTGCTGTGGATCAACAGGACAGTAGCTGGGAATTGAGGTAAGGTGTATGGTAATTGTTTCATGTGTTGATGAATTAGATTCATGTATTGGATTAGGAATACATTGGATTAATCCATGATTAGTTGATACATGGTGTGTAGATTTGAATTAGGGTTATGTTGATTTTGATTAGATTAATTGCTTAGATTAAATTAATGGAATGATTAGGGTTAAGACAATTAACCCTAGTCAACTATTGGATTTAATCTAAGATTACATTTCTAATCTAATTGGTGATTAGGGATTAGGTAACTAACCCTAATAGACCGTTAGATTAATTAGGTAGGTTGTGATCGATGTGATTAGGGTTTTGCCCTAATTTAGTTTTAGGGATTTTATTTAGCTATTTATTTGGATTTAGCAAAATAAAATATATATGGTGTTTGACACAGGATTCTGATTCGAGACAGGCGTCTCGACGTTGACTTCGGATTTGGGATTGTACCTTCTATTTGAGGCGGGTACCCTTTGACTTATCTTTTGATACTGTCTTATGATATGTATAGTTTATATATAATTACTAGTGGTAGATGGTAGATTTATTTCTTCCCTGGTCTTAGCTTAGTTGATACCTATCACATGCTTCTTCTGTTAGTTGCTTTACCTTAGAACTGGATGCTTTTATCTTTTGCCATGTGTATATATATTTATGGAGATGGATAGGTACATTTAGTGTTACTTTCCACTGGACTAGTTGCTGTAGGTACTTGTTATATGTTGTTGGATTTATGTTGCTTATATCTCTGTTATATATGCGTTTACTTTTTTGGCACCTACGCATATGGAGGAGGATATGTTCAGGTATGACATACTGTAGCCGCATGCACCATATTGCATGATTGCATGCTAGGCGATTGACGACTCCATTATTGTTGAGCTCGTCGGCCGGCTACATGGGCCTGCACACAACGTGACCACTACATGGGTAGTGGCACAGCACTCAGGGTGTGTATGGCAGGTTGCTCGGTGGTGCACCGCCGGGGTGCTCATGGGTAGCACGATGCAGCGGGGTTGCAGCCTGGATCCCTCCCTGTCATCGCGTACCGGGAGTTGAGAGCATTGCGCTCCCTCACTATGTTTGAGGTAGGAGGATAGGTGTAGTCCGACAGCATCCCGTCCACTCGGTCACTCTTCAGGGGCTGTGATGGCAGAGTGCACGGTGTCACAGCCCTACCCACTCCGTCTCACCATTGTGTGTGAGATGGCTGACTGGTTGACAGGGGTGACCATGTCATATTGCATCATATGCACGGATTGCATTCGTTATGATTGATGCATTTTGGTGATTGCATATGATTGACATGCATACAGGATACATGGTTTTGCTCTGACTATTTTTATCTCTGTATGTTGACAGTCAGTTGTCCAAGCCTCGCAGGTGAGTACAGTTTATTTCAGTTATGCATTTTCTTATTATTCTTGCTATAGACTGTACTTTATGCCTATTGCTGGTATTACAGTTTATTTCAGCTATGCATATCTGTTATATTGTTAGGAGACCGTACCGTAGGTTGTACTATTAGGAGGCTGTACTGCAGGCTCTATGGTTTAGTGTACTGTACCATAGGATGTTACTGGTGGTTATGTGTTGCTGTACATATCTATTGGATTACCTGCTGAGTTCTTTGAACTCACCCCGTTGTTACTATTTTTCAGGTTGAGGTCGTCGGGAGATATTCCAGTCGCTAGACCCATTATCGCGAGGATTTTCTTTGTTGGATTATATTTTGCTTTTGCATCTTATATTCTTGTATTGTGGGTTTGTATTCTGGACTTTATGACGAATATTGGGTTTACTACTTTTGGTTTTCCGCTGCGGATATTTTCATTACTTTGTGGATTTCGTTTCTTCGTTGTAGTGGAGTAGGATGTGTACGTATATCTTCGTTGATTTCTATATCATCTTTTCTTTATATAACTGCTTGGATTGTTCATATTATATCTGTGTAGAAATGTTGAATATAACTGCGTGGATTGTTTACTATTTGTGTGTATTGTTCCGGCCGAGTGTGGCCGAGGTATAGATATATGTATACTGAGATTCATATTGTCCGCCGTACAGGGAAGATGTTGCCGAAATTTCTTCTGGCAGGGACTACTTGGGGCGTGACACGACGAGCTCAGTGCGTTTGAGAGACAAGGAGCTGTGGAAGAGTACACTGATGGACGAGAAGAAAGTACATGATATTTCAAATGGACAAGAAGTCAAAGCGAAAGGTTGCTTAAGGAGAATGCCAGAAAATGGGTTCAGGTGAGTCATATTTCAGATGACCGAAATTACCCAAATGAATAGGAGTTGAATCAAAACAGAACTAGACAGTCAACAAGATGTTGATTGTTTGGGCGCCTAGACCAAGTCTGGGTGCTCGGACCCCTGGGGGCAACCCAGGGCGCCTCCTCGACGCACCCTATTTGAAGGTTGGTTAACACGGTCCAAGCGCTTGGAGTTGTTCTAGGCACCCGGACCAAATAAGTTTTATCAAAGCAGCCATTGCGACGTGGATAAAATTTTATCCAAACTCAGGCACCTGGAGCACTTCTAGGTGCCTAGAGCCCTTCTAAGCGTCTAGAGCAGCCATGTTAGTAATCGGTCAAATTCGACCATCAAGTTATAAATAGAGCCTCTGGTCTCAGTAGTTCAGATAATCACTTATACATGAGTTTATTTTATGTTCTACTACTTCAATTGGATAATAAGCCCACACGGCTAAAAGCAAATACACAATCATGCAGTATAATAACAACCCACATGGCTGTATCAAACGCAGTGAAAAATCATAAAATAATACGAATGTAAAACCAATAAAGTAACTAACTACAATACCTGCAACGACCAGACTAGACCCAAAAATTCACATCGACTTGTAAAAAAAACAAAATGCGCAAAATCACTATACTACTAATAGAAATAAGATCAAAAGTAACTGTCCTCGAGTGTGACGTGGGACTGGAAGCCGGGACTCTCCAAGCAACTTCTCAATCATCTACCGCTACTTGGTGAAAGGAAACTATTTTGTGGGTGGTGAGTATTGGAACTCAGCGGGTAAGGAAAGATAGTGCATGAACATATATAAACAAATAAAGAATGCCAAAAGGAATACAGTCTCATAAGGGAAATAGCAGATACTAAAACAGAACCATAATAAATGCTCATACCTGAAACCATATCCTAGGCTAGATATAGAAGTTCAGAAGTAGTACTAATCTGCTACAGTACTGCTCATAACTATAGAGGAAACATGTAAGGTATATACAAACTTCCAATAGGTAAGTCAGTCTAAACACCCACAACAGACATATATATATCAACATATATAAGCATATCAACATAAGTCAGCAACAATAGCATAAGCTTGCAACAACAACATGAGTAAGCGACAACAGTATATGCAAACAGCAGCAGCCAAAACAAGTATAATAACAGAGTATGCACGGATGGTCACCCCGCCCACCTCTCTGCACCACGACCCCTATATGGTCGAGAGGTCGGATCGATGACAACTGTACCACCCAAAGGTCGCCACTCTCTCTAGTGATCGGATGGACAAGTGCTGAGTAGCTAAAAAGCTACACAGCGAAGGGGGTCCTTGCTGCTCGCAACTCCAGCTACCACCAACTACAAGTGGCCGGGTGTGGCACGACAGGACAAGCGGCATCAACTCCAGCTACCACTCTGTCGAGTGGCCGAGGATGCGGCCCTGGTCAACGACTCTCTCGACCGCAAGGGAGAATTGATTGTTGACATGTCTGCCATGATATGACACAAATGCAACAGTCATCATATATATCTATATAAACAAGAATCAAGTATGCTACAGGAAGTCAGAATGCTCAATACAAAACAAAACTAAACAACAATCAAAATAGGCAAGCATGGTATCTAGTATCTGCTGAATATCATATATGACAACAAGAGACTGTATGGATATGGAAATGAATATCTCAAAGATCACGTCGAAGTATAAAGCGTAGGAAAAACAAGAGTGGGTCAAGGTAAATTAGTCCTTATCAAAAAAATAATTCATGCATCAAGTTTAAAGAACTATAGAGTCAAAGTAAGTAGTACCCGCCTTTATATGCAGATCGTGTCAACCGTCTTCAATCAACGTCCTGCAAATCACGTGATGTACAATTTAGCTAATTTCATAACGACACTAGCTAAATCGAAAACCCAACTTAATTAGGGAAAAATCCTAATCCAATTGTGAACCTCGATTCACCCAAATATATCCAAAAGTTTAAAGTTATCTTGAAGAACCAAACTCAACATAGAAATCAAATCTCAATTTACCTAATTCTGTCTAGAGTTTCAAGCCTATCAAAGAAAATAAGAATTCATCAAAATTCAATCTAGCAGTACCATCATGACTTCAAGGAGAAAATCGAATCAACAACTCCAATCTGGTTTGAATTTCTAGCAATACATGGGAATCAACTCAGCTTTAAAAATCAACTCAAATTTGCTAACGAAAATCCAGCAACGACCATGCACAACATAGAAACATCATCAATTCGCCAATTAAACCGAGTTCTAGAAAATCTCAAAGACCCACACCAATGTAGAGATTGCTTACCTTCATCTATATCAAGTACAAACACAGAAATCTCACTTCGGTAAACATCCGAGAAAGCATCCCGGAATTAACAGCAAATCCAAATCCAAAAAATGAACGCATATCCATCAAGAGGAAACCCAAAAACATCAAAATAAATCCTCAGCTCCCAAAATCCGTTGCGGAAAACTCTAGAAGAAACATAGGGCAAAGCAAGAACAACATAGAAATTCCAATCCGCAACTCATTCCATCAGCAAATTCATCATACCCGACCCTCACAATAAACCTAAACATCTATCCCTTACTTCATGGAGTTCATACCAACATACGAGATGTACTTGCCTACCTAAAGAAAACCCTATCACATACCTACAAGGGAAATTCTACCTGCCGGATCAGTTAGGACACGGCTCGGAGAGGAGAGGGTCGGCGGCTATGACTTCGGTTGAGGGAAGAGGATCAACGACGGTGGCTGCGACAGCCATGGTGCCCGCGTGAGGAGGAGAACCCGGCTGCTGTGGTGATCGCACGCGAGGAAGGAAGGAGACCGGCAGTTGGGGCTTGAGAGGAGAAGAAGGCCGACGACGTCTGGGGTGCCCGCGCGAGGGAGAGCCAGTGTCGTGAGGTGTCCGCGTGAGGACGAGTGGCCGTCGAGGTGCGAGATCTCGCGAGAAGAGAGGAGCGGCGATGTGGGAAGCTAGGGCATGGGGGGGTGCTTTTTATAACTTAGGGAAATTTTTAATTAAACCTTAGATCTATTTCTTAATCAACTCCCACCTCCGGATATTCCTAACAGGCTTTTATCAGGTCCATTAGTACATCCCCTCTAAATGCGTCATACGAGTTCCAATTAAATCCCAGAAAACTTCTAAAAATTTCTAAAAATTTTGTTAAGACTTTTCGTTAATTAAACCTTATTATTTAATTATTATTTATTCCCATATTTTACATTCTCCCCCACTAATAAAAATTTGGTCCCCAAATTTACGACCTAAGCGCGTTAAACAACAAATAGCATGTTTTATAGCCATCCAATCTAGGCCTAGGATGATATCAAATCCCACCATTTCCCCCACCTGTAGGTCCATCACAAATGTCTGACCATCCAAGTCCAAAGAGCATTCTTTGACTTCTTGACTAATAATAAGTACCCCTTTAGATGGTACAGATACTACTAACTCAGGTGTCCGGCGTGTAGGTAACCCCCCGATCTTAACCAAAGATACCTAAGAGACGAACGAACGAGATCTACCAGTATCTATCAATAGATCTACATCAAATGTATAAAGTGAACCAGTACCTCGGAAGTCCAACCCCTCAGCCCGCTGCGCCAACTCCCGTGTGACGGCATAACCACGTCCCACATCTACACTCGATGGTGGCATCCCTTAAGTAGACTAACGTGGAATCGAATGAGAGACACCCTGCTGCTGCTGTTGGTACTAAGGCTGAGGCTGCGGCTGGAATGATAAATAAGGTTGAGATGGAAAGGAAGGGTCCTGCTGTACAGGACCTATCTGATAAGGAGACGCTGCAGTAGAGCACTGCGTAGTCACTGGCATCACTGGACACTCCTGACTCTGGATATGGTATACCTTTCCCTGGGGCCCCCGGCAGTTGCGGCTGATATGAAACGTTCTGAGTCCCTGGAGGCCCTTTCTGCTGTCGTGGCTGGGCGGGTCACCCTCCCTGAGTGGTATCTTTAGTGGTCTCCAACTGAGCCTTCAGAGTACAATCCTGACTCTCATGACCCGAACGCTTACAATAAAAGCATATAGAGTGACCCAATGGACAATTGGGTTTGAGGTGGCTTTTCGAGCCACACTGGAAACATCTAGTTCCCCTACTGTCACTCTTCCGGTCTCACTGAGGGGAACGAGAACCTCCATCCAAGGTTCGCCTTGACTTCTGAGGTTGAGGAGACCCTCCAGGAGTAACCTGTGAGCTCTGACTTCTTTTTCCTTTCTTCTGCGTCATTTGTTTGTCATTATTCTTTTCCAGAGTCACCTGTTGTTGAGTCATCTCAATGAACAACGCCTGGTCTAATAACTCTCGATAAGAAGTATCTGGAAATCCTGACATCTTGAGCCGAATGTACGCTACGAGTCCCTTAGTAAACTGATACATCCGATCACAATCCTGAGCCAGCAGATGAGGACAAAATTCAGCCAATCTACCAAACTCTGCATTATACTCCATCACAGAATGGTCGCCCTATTTGAGGTTTAGAAACTCCTGACGACGTGCTAGACAAAATGTAGGCGAAAAATACTGTCTCTCAAACGCCTCTCGATACATCGGCCACGCAGTATAATAAGCCCACATGGCTAAAAGTAAATACACAACCACGCAGTGTAATAATAACCCACACGGCTGTATCAAACGCAGCGAAAAATCAAAAAATAATACGAATGTAAAACCAACAAAGTCACTAACTACAATACCTGCAACCACCAAACTAGACCCAAAAATTCACATCGACTTGTAAAAAAAACAAAATGCGCAAAATCACTATACTACTAATAGAAATATGATCAAAACTAACTGTCCTCGAGTGTGACGTGGGACTGGCAGCCGGGACTCTCTAAGCAACTTCTCAATCATCTACCGCTACTTGGTGAAAGAAAACTATTTTGTGTGTGGTGAGTATTGGAACTCAATGGGTAAAGAAACATAGTGCATGAACATATATAAACAAATAGAGAATGCCAAAAGGAACACAGTCTCATAAGGGAAATAGCAGATACTAAAACAAAGCCATAATAAATGCTCATACCTGAAACCATATCTTAGGCTAGATATAGAAGTTCAGAAGTAGTACTAATCTGCTACAGTACTGCTCATAACTACAGAGGAAACATGTAAGGTATATACAATCTTCCAATAGGTAAGTCAGTCAAAACACCCACAACAGACATATATATCTCAACATATACGAGCATATCAACATAAGTCAGCAACAATAGCATAAGCTAGCAACAACAGCATGAGTAAGCGACAACAGTATATGCAAACAGCAGCAACCAAAACAAGTATAATAACAGAGTATGCACGGATGGTCATCCCGCCTACCTCTCTGCACCACGACCCCTATATGGTCGAGAGGCCGGATCGATGACAACTGTACCACCCAAAGGTCGCCACTCTCTCGAGTGATCAGATGGATAGGTGCTGAGTAGCTAACTAGTTACACAGGGAAGGGGGTCCTTGCTGCTCGCAACTCCAGCTACCACCAACTGCAAGTGGCCGAGTGCGGCACGACAGGACAAGCGGCATCAACTCCAGCTACCACTCTGTCGAGTGGCCGAGGATGCGGCCCTGGTCAACGACTCTCTCGACCGCAAGAGAGAATTGATCGTTGACATGTCTGCCATGATATGATGCACCAAATGCAACAGTCATCATATATATCTATATAAACAAGAATCAAGTATGCTACAGGAAGCCAGAATGCTCAATACAAAACATAACTAAACAACAATCCAAATAGGCAAGCATGGTATCTAGTATCTGCTGAATATCATAGATGACAACAAGAGACTGTATGGATATGGAAACGAATATCTTAAAGATCACTTCGAAGTATCAAGCGTAGGAAAAACAAGAGTGGAGTCAAGGTAAATTAGTCCTTATCAAAAAAATAATTCATGCACCAAGTTCAAAGAATTATAGAGTCAAAGTAAGAAGTACCCGCCTTTATATGCAGATCGTGTCAACCGTCTTCAATCAACGTCCTGCAAATCACGTGATGTACAATTTAGCTAATTTCATAAAGACACTAACTAAACCGAAAATCCAACTTAATTAGGGAAAAATCCTAATCCAATTGTGAACCTCGATTCACCCAAATCTATCCAAAAGTTTAAAGTTATCTTGAAGAACCAAACTCAACATAGAAATCAAATCTCAACTTACCTAATTCTGTCTAGAGTTTCAAGCCTATCAAAGAAAATAAGAATTCATCAAAATTTAATCTAGCAGTACCATCATGACTTCAAGGAGAAAATCGAATCAACAACTCTAATCTGGTTTGAATTTCTAGCAATACATGGGAATCAAATCAGCTTTAAAAATGTACTCAAATTTGCTAACGAAAATCCAGCAACGACCATGTACTACATAGAAACATCATCAATTCACCTATTAAACCGAGTTCTAGAAAATCTCAAAGACCCACACCAACGCAGAGATTGCTTACCTTCATCTATATCAAGTACAAACACAGAAATCTCACTTCGGTAAACATCCCAGAAAGCATCCCGGAATTCACAGCAAATACAAATCCAAAAACTGAACGCATATCCATCAAGAGGAAACTCAAAAACAACAAAATAAATCCTCAGCTCCCAAAATTCGTTGCGGAAAACTCTAGAAGAAACATAGGTCAAAGCAAGGACAGCATAGAAATTCCAATCCGCAGCTCATTCCATCAACAAACTCATCATACCCGACCCTCACCATAAACCTAAACATCTGTCCCTTACTTCATGGAGTTCATACCAACATACGAGATGTACTTGCCTACCTAAAGAAAACCCTATCTCATACCTACAAGGGAAATTCTACCTGCCGGATCAGTTAGGACACGGCTCGGAGAGGAGAGGGTCGGCGGCTGTGACTTCGGTTGAGGGAAGAGGATCAACGACCGTGGCTGCGATAGCCGTAGTGCCCGCATGAGAAGGAGAACCCGGCTGCTGTGGTGATCGCACGCGAAGAAGGAAGGAGACCGGCGGTTGGGGCTTGAGAGGAGAAGAAGGCCGACGACGTCTGGGGTGCCCACGCGAGGGAGAGCCGGCGTCGTGAGGTGTCCGCGTGAGGAGGAGTGGTCGTCGGGGTGCGGGAGCTCGCGAGAAGAGAGGAGCGGCGTTATGGGATGCTAGGGCATGGGGGGGGTGCTTTTTATAACTTAGGAAAATTTTTAATTAAACCCTAGATCTGTTTCTCAATCAACTCCCACCTTTGGGTATTCCTAACTGGATTTTATCGGGTCCATTAGTACATCCCCTCTAAATGCGTCATACGAGCTCCAATTAAATCCCAGAAAATTTCTAAAAATTTTGTTAAGGCTTTTCGTCAATTAAACCTTATTATTTTATTATTATTTATTCCCATATTTTACATTCTCCCCCACTAATAAAAATTTGGTCCCTAAATTTACGACCTAAGCGCGTTAAACAACAAATAGCATGTTTTATAGCCATCCAATCTAGGCCTAAGATGATATCAAATCCCACCATTTCCCCCACCTGTAGGTCTATCACAAATGTCTGACCATCCAAGTCCAAAGAGCATTCTTTGACTTCTTGACTAATAATAAGTACTCCTTTAGATGGTACAGATACTACTAACTCAGGTGTCCGGCGTGTAGGTAACCCCCCCGATCTTATCCAAAGATACCCAAGAGACGAACGAACGAGAACTACTAGTATCTATCAATAGATCTACATCAAATGTATAAAGTGAACCAGTGCCTCGGAAGTCCAATCCTTTAGCCCGCTGCTCCTCCTCCTGTGTGACGGCATAACCACGTCCCACCTCTACACTCGATGGTGGCATCCCTAAAGTAGACTAACGTGGAATCGAAGGAGCGACACCCTGCTGCTGCTGTTGGTACTGAGGCTGAGGCTGCGGCTGGAATGTCAGATAAGGCTGAGATGGAAAGGAAGGGTCCTTGTAACACCCACGAAATGATAAGCTATACCTATGGGTAAATTCTGTATAAAAGGAAAATGGAAATAGAAACCAAAATGAAATAAAAAGAAAGAGAGGTTAAGGTTTGAACCTTGAACCTCCCACAAATGATAGAGTTAAATTAGTACATGATAACCACTAGAACCATGAATGACTTATGATTTGTAAAGAGTGGGAATTGTAGTTAAAAGTGAGAGTATGATTAAGCAAGGGAACAAGAGAAAGTCAAGTAGTTATTCTCCTCTTTCTCTTGGTTAAGGAAAGAAGCAAGGAAAAGAGAAAGACAAGTTGTCTTTCTCCTCCCTTTGCTATTTTCATGGGAATGAAGAGGGGAGAAGATGGAGAAGACAAGGGGATGAATTGGGACACTTTTTCCTCATTGGGAATAAATAAGAATGAGTGAAGAGAAGGGAAAGAAAAGTTTTGTTAATTTTTACTCCTTCTTCCTCCTCCTCCTTTCTCCTTCTTCCTTCTCCACTGAGACATAGAGCTCTCTCTCCCTCATCTCCAAAATCCAAGCTAAGGTTTTCTTTCTAAGAAAACTAATTCCTAAGAAGGAGTCTCAAGGTTTACTCCTTACAAGAAAGAGAAAACAAAAGGGAGAACTAGGAAGAGAAGCTCCTTCTTCCTCCTCACAAGGGTACCACTTTCTTTAGGAACAACAAGAGAAAGGATGTAAGTATCCCCTCACCTGTGGTACAAGTTGTTTATGTTTTCCATAAGATTAGAATGCTTGAAACCTAGGGTCACAATGTTGAACTTTCGGCCAAGTGTAGATGAAAGACCTAGGAAAGCTTAAGACCTAAACTAACCATGTTCACTATGTCCCTATGATATGTATGCTAAGATAGGAGATTGGTTTGGTGTTCTTATGCTTGTATGTTGCTTAAAACTTAATTTCATGCTCCTAAGGTGTTCGGCAAAGACATGAATAAAAGGTTTAGGGAAGTTCAAGAACTAAATAAGCATGTTCATTATGTTCTTATGATAAGTACCCTAGTATAGGAAGCTAGTTAATGTTCTTATGTTGTATGCTTACTTAAAACCTAGATCTATGATTTTGAACTTTCGGCCAAGTGTAGATGAAAGACCTAGGAAAGCTTAAGATCTAAACTAACCATGTTCACTATGTCCTTATGATATGTATGCTATGATAAGAGATTGGTTTGGTGTTCTTATGCTTGTATGTTGCTTAAAACTTAATGTCATACTCATAAGGTGTTCGGCCAAGACTTGAAATAAAGGATTAGGAGAGGTTAAAAATTTAGGTTATCATGCTCATGACCTTCTTTATGAAATGGTATGAAAGATTCTAAGTGTTTGCATGCTTGCATGTTGTTGGAACCTAGTGGTATTACACTATAGGGTTTCGGTCATGATGTGAATGAAAGACCTAGGAGAGCTTAAAACTTAGTCTAACATGTTCATGACTCTCCTTAGGATATTATATAAATCTAACTTAGGGTTATCATGTTTTGATGTTGCTTGAAATCTAGACACATGTTTCTTTATGGTTCGGCCATGGTGAATTTTAGTGTCTAAGGAAGCTTTAAACTAAATCTAGCATGCTCATGATTTCCTTTATGATATGATATGGAGTTAGCTAGATATTCATACTTGTATGTTGTTTAGAGCTTGATTTTCTTCTTCATGAACTTTCGGCCATGATCAAATTTAGGGTCCAAGGAAGCTTAAAATTAAATCTAGCATGCTCATGAATTCCCTTATGATATGATATGAAGTTAGCTTGATATTTATGCTTGTATGTTGCTTAGAGTTTATTTTCGAACTTCATGAACTTTCGGCCATGATAAGGATCAAGACCTAGGAAAACTTAAAAATTGGATTAACATGCTTATGACCTTCCTTATAATATGATATGAAGTTAACATGAGATTCTTATGCTTGTATGTTGTTAGAGCTTAATTCCCTTCTTCATGGACTTTCGGCCATGAAAGAATTAGAGACCTAGGGAAGCTTAAAAATTGGATTAACATGCTTATGACTTTCCTTATGATATGATATGAAGTTAACATGAGATTCTTATGCTTGTATGTTTTTTAGAGTTTAAGTTCATACTCTTTGAACTTTCGGCCATGATGGGATTAGAAGCCTAGATGTGCCTCACATGCTACGTTATGAATTAAGAGATGTTATTTAATGATTCCATGCATGATTATGTTTTTCTATGATAAGTGATGTGTTCATTTATACCTATGAACCATGCATGATAATGTCTCTTATGATGTGCTATATGCTCAAGTATGCATGCTTTATGATATGACAAGTAATATGCTCATTTATGTATACTTATGATCCACGCATGATAATGTCTCTTATAATGTGCTATGTGCTCAAGTATGCATGCTTTATGATATGATAAGTAAAGGCCTAAGAGTTGCTTCCCTATTTGTTGGGATTAAGAGCACCCTCTATGATATGACAAGTGAAGGCCTAAGAGTTGCTTCCCCTTGGGGACTAAGAGCACTCTTCATAATATGACAAGATATGATATGCTATGTTATGACATGAACCATGATATGCTATTTTACTTTGTATGGCTTGTACCAAGGGTGGGCTCCATAAGCGCCCCTAGGCTGACAGACTATGAACGGGTCTAGTAAAAAGGGATGAGCTCCTTAATACGTCCCTAGGTCAACGGTCGTGGTACGGACCTAGTTCCCTAGTAGGTTCGGGGCTAACTACCCTGCCCTAGGGATTGCGCGTATTTATGTATGTATGTGGTACAAGCCGGGCCCTCATGATGATATTATGTTCAAGTACTATATGATATGTTTAAAGACATCTTGCACATGACATGACACATGTTTTAAAAGACATCTTGCATGATATGATTTATGATATGATATGCTATGCCCTTATGATTTATATGACATGATGCTCTTATGATTTATGATATGATATGCTTTTATGATTTATATGACATGATGTTTTTTTTATTGATGATATGATACATCATGATATTTCTTTATGATATGCTATGCCCTTATGATTTATATAACATGATGCTTTTATGATTTATGACATGATATATCATGATGTTCTTTATGAGATGATATGTTATTATGCTATGTTTTCACAATATTATGTTAGATGATTATGTTTTCCATTTTTATATGCTTATGTGATTATTCTATGATATATGGTTTATGTGAGTAGGAAAGGATCTTACTAAGCCTGTATGCATATAGCTTACTTTCGTTGTACCGTAGATAAAGGCAAAGAATGGATGAACTAGGGGAGCCGCAGGAGAGGCAAGAGATGCGTGTGGTGGTGGCTCAGCTAAGACAAATAAAAGACCTGCTTATGTTAAACTTTTTTTATGTTGACATGAACTAAGTTTATTTATGTTAATGTTCCGCATGACTTCATGATACTTCCACTGTTTTTACTTTAGAAAGAAATTTTAATATGCATGTATGTTTCCGCAAGTAGTAAAGTAACCCCGCCCTACCAGCAGGAGGGGCGGGCGTTACAGTCCCACTGTACAGGACCTATCTGATAAGGAGACACTGCAGTAGAGTACTGCGTAATCACTGGCATCACTGGACACTCCTGACTCTGGATATGGTATACCTTTCCCTGGGGCCCCCGGCAGTTGCGGCTGATATGAAACGTTCTGAGTCCCTGGAGGCCCTTTCTTGTGTCGTGGCTGGGCGGGTCACCCTCCCTGAGTGGTATCTTTAGTCGTCTCCAACTGAGCCTTCAGAGTACAATCCCGACTCTCATGACCCGGACGCTTACAATAAAAGCATAAGAGTGGGCAAATGGACAATTGGGTTTGAGGTGGCTTTTTGAGCCACACTGGAAACATCTAGTTCCCCTACTATCACTCTTCCGGTCTCACTGAGGGGAACGAGAACCTCCATCCAAGGTTCGCCTGGACTTCTGAGGTTGAGGAGACCCTTCAGGAGTAACTTGTGAGCTCTGACTTCTTTTTTCCTTTCTTCTGCATCATTTGTTTGTCATTATTCTTTTCCAGAGTCACCTGTTGTTGAGTCATCTCAATGAACAACGCCCGGTCTAACACCTCTCGATAAGAACTACGTGGAAATCCTGACATCTTGAGCCGAATGTACGCTACAAGTCCTTGAGTAAACTGATACATCCGATCACAATCCTGAACCACCAGATGAGGACAAAATTCAGCCAATCTACTGAACTCTGCATTATACTCCATCACAGAACGGTCGACTTGTTTGAGGTTCAGAAACTCCTGACGACGTGCTAGACAAAATGTAGCCAGAAAATACTGTCTCTCAAACGCCTCTCGATACATCGGCCACACAGTATAATAAGCCCACACGGCTAAAAGTAAATACACAACCACGCAGTATAATAACAACCCACACGGCTATATCAAACACAGCGAAAAATCATAAAATAATACGAATGTAAAACCAACAAAGTCACTAACTACAATACCTGCAACGACCAGACTAGACCCAAAAATTCACATCGACTTGTAAAAAAAACAAAATGCACAAAATCACTATACTAATAATAGAAATAAGATCAAAAGTAACTGTCCTCGAGTGTGACGTGGGACTGGAAGCCGGGACTTTCCAAGCAACTTCTCAATCATCTACCGCTACCTGGTGAAAGAAAACTATTTTGTGGGTGGTGAGTATTGGAACTCAGCGGGTAAGGAAAGATAGTGCATGAACATATATAAACAAATAGCGATTACCAAAAGGAATACAGTCTCATAAGGGAAATAGCAGATACTAAAACAGAACCATAATAAATGCTCATACCTGAAACCATATCCTAGCCTAGATATAGAAGTTCAGAAGTAGTACTAATCTGCTACAGTAGTGCTCATAACTACAGAGGAAACATGTAAGGTATATACAAACTTCCAATAGGTAAGTCAGTCTAAAAACCCACAACAGACATATATATCTCAACATATATAAGCATATCAACTTAAGTCAGCAACAGTAGCATAAGCTAGCAACAACAGCATGATTAAGTGACAACAGTATATGCAAACAGCAGTAGCCAAAACAAATATAATAACAGAGTATGCACGGATGGTCACCCCGCCCACCTCTCCACACCACGACCCCTATATGGTCGAGAGGCCGGATCGATGACAACTGTACCACCCAAAGGCCGCCACTCTCTCGAGTGATCGGATGGACAGGTGTTGAGTAGCTAACTAGCCACACAGCGAAGGGGGTACTTGCTGCTCGCAACTCCAGCTACCACCAACTACAGGTGGCCGAGTGCGACAAGACAGGACAAGCGACATCAACTCCAGCTACCACTCTGTCGAGTGGCCGAGGATGCGACCCTGGTCAACGATTCTCTCGACCGCAAGAGAGAATTGATCGTTAACATGTCTGCCATGATGTGATGCACCAAATGCAACAGTCATCATATATATCTATATAAACAAGAATCAAGTATGCTATAGGAAGCCAGAATGCTCAATACAAAACATAACTAAACAACAATCAAAATAGGCAAGCATGGTATATAGTATCTGCTGAATATCATAGATGACAACAAGAGACTGTATGGATATGGAAACGAATATCTCAAAGATCACGTGGAAGTATCAAGCGTAGGAAAAATAAGAGTGGAGTCAAGGTAAATTAGTCCTTATCAAAAAAATAATTCATGCACCAAGTTCTAAGAACTATAGAGTCAAAGTAAGAAGTACCTATTGGATTTTTCGGACCGCGAAAATCACTTTTTCGCGTCGCGGAAACCCCGAAACTCCCTAGCCAACGGATCCGTGTGAAAAGTATAGAACAAAATTTTATATGTACGAGTTACTAACTAGATCTACTCTTAGATCTATATGTTTAGAAAATTACCCTTGATGCGTGCCCTTTTCGAATCCCGCTCGTCCAAGGAAGTGTCGGATCTCAAGATTGTCAACGTTGACAATCCTCTAGAAGTATCCACACGAACAAGATGTATTCTCTAACACACAAGGATGGAGAAGAGAACACCATAAGTGTGCTAGCACTTCTTGATGCTCTCGGATGGGATTGGAAGAAGAAGAAAGGAAAAGAAGAGAACACACTCCTCTAAAAATTCTCTATGTGACTTTCACTAACCTTTCTTCTTGGATTAGACTCACTCTCCTTTCTTCTCCCTTGCTTGAAACCCACGACCAAGAGAAGAGAAGGAGCAAGAAGAGAGCTTAGGAGGAGGAAGATCACTTGAATAAGAGTTACTCACCAAAAGAAAACTTCTCTTTTTTCATCAAGTGGTGTAACCCCCTTCACATTAATCATAATTAATGTGGAGGCCATTAAAGAGAATAGTTGTAACCTCCATGAGGTGGCACATGTGATGATGTAGCACATCATCATTAGTTCTCCTAATGCCAAGTCACAAATGATGTGGCATAAAGTCAAGTCAAACTTGACTCTTCCTCTTCCTCTCAAGTCAAGTCAAACTTGACTTAATCTCTTTCATGGTTGATCTAATCCAACCATTTAATTCAAGTCAATTTAATATAACGAATCTAATTCATTTAATTAAATTTATTCAATGAGTCATAATCTAAATTAGACTCATTGAACACATGAATCAACTTGAGTCCAACTCAATTAGCCCAATTAGGATTACTCTTAATCCAATTTGATTCATCAAATGAATCTAATCCTCTTGGTTCATCATATGAACCTAATCTCCATCCACTTGTTCTTTGTGTGTGACCCAATAGGTTCTTGTAACGTTGGCAATGCCCCAAAACTCATTTAGAAGCATAAGTAATGAGCGGTATCTAGCAATACATCATTACTACCCAAGTTACAAGAATGTTGAGATCCAACCTCACCTTGTAACTACTAATTGTGACTCCTCACAATATATGACAAGTGTCCTTCTATCCTAGACATCTAGATTGATCAATGTGAGGCATAGACTGTGTCATCCTCTGACCAATCTAAATCTTAAACTTCAAGTAGACTCACTCAATCAAATGATCTCAATATCTCATATTGACTCATTTGGGCATGGCCATGCACTTCATGGTCTCACTCTATCAAGAATACCGATGTCTCTTCCGTCATATAGGAGGGATAGATCCCATCTACATCACTTACATCCCTCCGCATAATTTGTTACATACCCAGTAATCGCCTTTATAGTCCACCCAGTTACGGGTGACGTTTGACGAAACCAAAGTACATAACTCCTTATGTAGGGAACCATGGTGACTTCAGGTCTAAGGACTAGTAGTCATACTAATAGCCACATGAGAAAGTATATGACACTCATATAACGATCCATGATACTTTCTCATGGCGGGTCATTCAGTATACATTCTCTAATGCATACCCATGTGTCAACTTGATATCTCTATATCCATGACTTGTGAGATCAAATCATCGAGCTGACCTACATGCTAGTCTTATTACATTAACATTGTCCCTAAATGTTAATACTCGACTAGGAATGATTAAGAGTAGTGTTCCCTATATCATCTCACTATCAGTTCAACTAACCGATTGATATAGGTGAGAACTTTCTACTCAAGGACGTTATTATACTTAGTTTATTTGGCACCAATACAAGTAAGTATAATAACCAAAAACTAAATGTCTTTATTTATATAGAATATGATACAACAAGTCCAAAATACAATCATCAAATGATTGGCTCTAGGGCTCTAGCTAACAATCTCCCACTAGCACTAGTGCCAATCAGTGTAGGCTTTATGCCTCAATGACCTAGTGTGACCATCATGCTTCCTCTGTGCCAAAGCCTTGGTCAAGGGATCTGCGATGTTAGCCTATGTAGGTACTCTGTAAATCTTCACATCTCCTCTCTCGATGATCTCTCGAATGAGATGGAAACGCCGTAGTATGTGTTTGGTCCGCTGGTGTGAGCGAGGTTCCTTCGCCTGTGCTATAGCTCCATTGTTGTCACAATAGAGCTCAATAGGGTCAGCAATGCTAGGAACAAACCCAAGTTCAGTGATGAACTTGCGAATCTAAACTGCCTCCTTTGCTGCCTCTGATGCAGCAATATACTCGGCCTCTGTCATAGAATCAGCTACTTTATCCTGCTTCGAACTCTTCCAGCTCACAGCACCACCATTAATGCAAAACACGAACCCCGACTGCGATCTATAGCCATCCTGGTCGGTTTGGAAGCTAGCATCACTGTAACCCTTTACAGCTAGCTCATCATTGCCTCCATACATCAAGAAATATTCTTTAGTCCTTCTTAAGTACTTAAGAATATTCTTGACCGCTATCTAGTGACTTTCACCTGGATCTGACTGGTATCTGCTCGTCATGCTCAAAGCATACGAGACATTAGGTCGAGTACATATCATGGCGTACATGATCGATCCTATGGCTGAGGCATAAGGAATCTGATCCATGCGGTATCTCTCCTCTCTAGAAGAGGGACCTTGAGTCTTCGAAAGACTTACGCCATGTGACATCGGCAGAAATCCCTTCTTGGAGTTCTGCATGGCAAACAGAAGGAGTACCTTGTCAATGTATGCACTCTGACTTAGGCCAAGAAATCTCTATAGATCTGTATCCCAAGAATGCGGGATGCTTCACCTAAGTCCTTCATTGAGAAACAAGTCCCTAGATAAGTCTTGACAGGCTGTAGTAAAGGGATGTCTTTCCCAATGAGCAGTATGTCATCCATATACATTATGAGGAAGACAACTATGTCCCCTACAACTTTCTTGTAGACACAAGGTTCATCTTCGTTCTTGATGAAACCAAACTGTTTGATTGCATCATCGAATTGAAGATTCCAGCTCCGAGAAGCTTACTTTAGTCCATAAATAGACCTATGCAGCTTGCATACTCTGCTAGTATACTGTGGATCTACAAAACCCTCAGGTTGTGTCATGTACACATCCTCGAGCAGGTTTCCATTCAGAAACGCGGTTTTGACATCCATCTGCCATATCTCATAGTCATTGTAAGCTGCAATAGCAAGCATGATCCGAATGGACTTAAACATCGCTACTGGAGAAAATGTCTCATCATAGTCAATACCATGAATCTGCTTGAAACCTTTAGCTACCAAGCGACCCTTATAGATAAGTCCATCCATGTCAGTCTTTCTCTTAAAGACCCACTTACACCCAATAGGTTTTACCCCTTCAGGTGGATCAACCACAGTCCATACTTGGTTGGTGTACATAGATTCCATTTCGGATCTCATGGCCTCTAACCATTTCTCAGAATCTGGTCTCATCACAGCTTCCTGATAGGTAGTAGGCTCATCCTCTATGAGCACAACGTCATCATGGTCAGACAAGAGAAATGAGTATCTCTCAGGCTGACGATGTATCCTATCAGACCTGCGAAGAGGTATGTCTACTTGAACTGGTTGTTGTTCCTCAATTCTTTGTGGAACAACATCATCCACAACATTTTGTGGTTCCAGTTCAACTTCCATCGAGGCTTCAGTGCTATTGTTCGCATCTTGAACTTCTTCAAGATCGAACGTGCTCCCACTAGTCTTTCTAGAAACAAAGTCCCTTTCTAGAAAGACCCTAGTCTTTGCCACAACTACCTTGTGCTGACTGGGAATGTAAAGTAATATCCCTTAGTTACCTTGGGATATTCAATAAAGTAGCACTTGTTGAATTTGGGTCCTAACTTGTCTGAGACTTGACGTCGAACGTAAGCCTCACAACCCCAAATCCTCATGAAAGACACCTGGGCATCTCTCCCAGTCCATATCCTATATGGTGTCTTTATCACGGCCTTGGATGGAACTCGGTTGAGTATAAAAGCTGTCGTGTCTAGAGCATTGCCCCAAAGGTATGTCGGAAGATCTGTGTGACTCATCATAGATCGTACCATATCTAATAGGGTACGATTCCTCTTTTCATATACACCATTCCACTGTGGTGTTCCAGGAGGAGTGAGTTGGGATAGAATCCCACACTCGGCTAGGTAGTCACGAAACTCATGGCTAAGGTATTCTCCACCTTGATCTGATAGAAGTATCTTAATACTCTTGCCAAGCTGGTTCTGTACTTCATTCTTGAATTCTTTGAACTTTTCAAAGGATTCAGACTTATGTGTCATCAAGTACACATAACCATATCTACTGAAGTCATCAGTAAATGTGATGAAGTACCTATAACCGCCTCTAGCAGCGACATTGAAAGGGCCACATACATCACTATGTATGAGTCCTAACAAATCAGTCGCTCTTTCGCTGTGCCCACTAAAGGGAGTCTTGGTCATCTTGCCTAGTAGGCATGACTCGCACGTCTCATAAGATTCAAAATAAAACTAGTCCAGCAAACCATCCTTATGGAGCTGGGATAAGCGCTTGTCATTTATATGACCTAAGCGACAGTGCCAGAGGTAGGTTTAGTTCATGTCATTTGACTTGAACCTCTTGGTATTTATGTTATAGATAGGGCTTTCAAGGTCTAGAATATAGAGTCCGTTCATCAAAGGTGCACTACAATAGAATATATCGTTTAAATAGATGGAACAACATTTGTTCTTTATTGTAAACGAAAATCCTTTCTTGTCAAAACAAGAAACTGAAATTATGTTCTTAGTCAAGGCAGGCACATAACAACAATCATCTAATTCTAGTACAAGCACAGAGGGTAGAGATAGATAGTAAGTTCCTATAGCAACAGCAGCAACCCGTGCTCCATTGCCTACTCGTAGGTCCACCTCGCCCTTCGTTAATGCCCTGCTAGTTCTTAGCGCCTGCACATTAGTACAAATGTGAGAAGCACATCCGGTATCTAATACCCATGATGAAGAAATAGATAGATTAACTTCTATAACATATATACCTGAAGTGGAAGTCTCACTTCGCTTCTTCTTAAGATCTTCCAGGTACACCTTGCAGTTCCTCTTCCAGTGCCCGGTCTGACCGCAGTGGAAACAGGTAACATCCTTGGCGACCCCTCCTTTAGGCTTCAGTGCCTTGCCTTTGCCCTTGGCTTGGGACTTTCCTTTGCCTTTGGGCTTGCCCTTGCCCTTGTGTTTCTAAACCATCAGAACAGAGTAGGGCTTAACCTTCTTAAGGTTCAGCTCAGCAGTTCTTAACATGCTAAGCAGCTCGGGCAGTGACTTGTCAATTTCGTTCATGTTGTAGTTTAGAACGAATTGACTATAGCTATCCGACAAGGGTTGCAAGATCAGGTCAGTGGCCAGCTCTTGGCCAAGCGGGAATCCCAACCTCTATAGGTTTTCTATGTACCCAATCATTTTGAGTATATATGGGCCTATGGGAGCCCCATCTGACATCTTGCACTGAAATAGTGCCCTTGAGATCTCAAATCTCTCGTGCCTCGCTTGTTCTTGATATAGTTGATGAAGATGTTCAACCATATCGTAAGCACCCATCAACTCATGTTGCTTCTGAAGCTCAGAGTTCATGGTCACGAGCATTAGACAGGACACATCTAATGCGTCATCTTGATGTTTCTTGTAAGCATCTTTGTCTGCTCGCGTGGCATTGGCAGGAGAAACCTCCGGAATGGGCTGCTCCAGAACGTACAGTTTACGTTCCTGGGTGAGAACTATTCTCAGATTCCTGTACCAGTCCAGGAAATTTGCTCCGTTGAGCTTGTCCTTGTCAAGGACAGAACGTAGAGAGAAGGTGTTCGTGTTTGACATCATGGTTATCTATAACAGAAAAATGCAGAAAATAAATAAACATCGTATTCTAGTAATCATTTAATTAGGCCTTTAATTAAATGATGCTCCCACTGAATTCTATAATTCATGTGGGACAAGATCCACATCATACTAACCCTTGAGTTAGCTTTGGCTAATACGCCCAAGATTTAGTATGATCGGTAGGTAACGATTTACCAATTACATCTCTATGCAACTCTTGTTTATAGGATCATTATCCGCAGTTATATTAAAACTTGAGTAATCTTTGGCTAATACGCCCAAGAATTAATATAAATGTGATTTATGTCCTATCTTTCCAATCGTTGGAAGAATGCTTACAGTTAAACTCGATTTAACTAGTTGTACTCAATCAAATTGAGTCTCTACTCACCCATGCGTTGATAGGCGGGACCAAGATTGTCCTTCCGTACCCTACCAAGATAATATGTGTTGCTCTGCTTTGGCAGATTCAACAACACATGTGATCAAGGTAGTGATAGGTATCACATCATGGTAGGCATTTTAGAGTTGATGCGATTGAGATCTAATCTGATCGTAGGGTGCATCTTGTACACGATTTAGATCTAATCTAATCGTTAAGGCGCTAATTAACTACTTTACTAGCATGCATCAAATACACACACACAAGCAATTAATTATACTATTTGTGATTAGTCATGGCCCTACTACGATCTTCTCAAGCCAATGAGAAGATCAGATGGTCAACCTAGGGTCAACAGCTTCTCAAGCTCCTCCTTTTGACCACCTTGTGTTGCTCGCGCCCTCCTCGTAACTCCGTCTCGAGTGGACCTTCCACCGCTCCAATTTTGTACATTACAATTTTGAAACTTGAGTTACATTCGAGTCTAAACTAATTTACAACAAGAATAAAAGAGAGGCACGACGCGCAGGTCGCGTATCAAGTATACAGCACACACAACACAAATGACAGCGCTCAGGCCGTAATATGAATTACAACACAAATATTCCAATCAAATTGGGTCTTTTTGAGCCATGACCATCACAAATTATACATAATTCTAAATTATGTAATTTTCATAATTTTTTTTAATTTTAATACTATTTTTTATAATTTTTATGAGTAAAAATTCCTGGCGGTCCCGTTTAGCGATTTTCAGGCGCAATCACAGAACAAATCCCTTTGCGGGGCCAGGGGAAGCGCCCCTACCCGCGATATAACCATCGGGAGTGTCCTTAAGCGATCCTACAGTGCCTTAGTCCGCTGTCCCAAAAAGATTTGGGGCGAAACCTTGCCATTTCGAAAAAATCTTCTCGGTAGTCGAATCCTACAAGTGTCTAAACACTTGTGCTTCGCTTCTATGAGAAAAATACTCATAAAAACTATAAAAAACCTAAATTTACAGAAATTTATAGAGCCTACATTTTTCATAAAAATGCAAACTAAACTCGTACAAGACTTCGCACGTGGCTCTGATACCACTGTTGGGAATTTCGGGCCGCAAAAACCGCTTTTTCGCGTTGCGGAAACCCCGAATCTCCCATGCCACCGGATCCGTGCGAAGTTTATAAACAAAATTTCGAGTACGAGTTTACTAAAGCCTAGATCTACACTAGAGAAGGAAGTTACCCTTGATGCGATGCCCTTCGCAATCCCACTCGTCCAACGGTTTGCCGGATCTCAAGATCGTCAAGCGTACGATCTTCTAAAAGTATCCACACGAACAAACTAGGTAGAGAGGCCAAACAAAAGGTGTGCTAGCACCTATGAAGTGTTCAGCCAAGAGAGGAGAGGGAGAGGAAAATTGAGAACAAGAGGAAGAAGATGGAGTGAATGCCTTGAATGAAAAAATCAATCTCATCCAAACTAAAGGTGGCCGGCCACATAATGGTTTGTAACCTCCATTCTCATTTAATGTGACCATTAAAGAGAAGATTTGTAACCTCCATTAGGTGGCACACACATGTGCCAACTATGATGATGTGGCACATCATCATTAGTCCACCTAATGCCAACTCACAAATGAGGTGGCAAATAGTCAAGTCAAACTTGACTATTCCTCTTCCTCTCAAGTCAAGTCAAACAAGACATTATAACTCCCATGGCTGATCAAATCCAACCATTTAATTCAAACCAATTTAATATAATGAATCTAATTCATTTAATTAAATTGATTCAATGAGTCATAATCTAAATTAGACTCATTGAACACATGAATCAAATTGAGTCCAACTCAATTAGTTCAATTATGATTACTCTTAATCCAATTTGATCCACACATGAATCTAATCCTCTTGGTTCATCATATGAACCTAATCTCCATCTAATTATCCTTTGTGTGTGACCCTATAGGTTCTTATAACGTTGGCAATGCCCCTAAACCAATTTAGAAGTATAAGTAATGAGCGGTATCTAGCAACACATCATTACTACCCAAGTTATAAGAATGTTGAGATCCAACATCACCTTGTGACTACTAATTGTGACTCCTCACAATATATGACAAGTGTCCTTCTATCCTAGACATCTATATTGATCTATATGAGGCATAGACCGTGTCATCTTCTAATCAATCTAAATCTTGAACTCCAAGTAGACTCACTCGATCAAATGAGCTCAATATCTCATATTGACTCATTTGGACATGGCCATGCACTTAGTGGTCTCACTCTATCAAGAATATCGATGTCACTCCCGTCATATAGGAGGGATAGATCTCATCTACATCACTCACATCCTTCTGCATAATTCGTTATATACCCAGTAATCACCTTTATAGTCCACCCAGTTACGGGTGACGTTTGACGAAACCAAAGTACATAACTCCTTATGTAGGGAACCATGGTGACTTCAGGTCTAAGGACTAGTAGTCATATTAATAGCCACATGAGAAAGTATATGACACTCATATAACGATCTATGATACTTTCTCATGGCGGCTTATTCAGTATACATTCTCCAATGCATACCCATGCGTCAACTTGATATCTCTATATCCATGACTTGTGAGATCAAGTCATCGAGTTGACCTACATGCTAGTCTCGTCGCATTAACATTGTCCCTAAATGTTAATTCTCGACTAAAAATGATTAAGAGTAGTGTTCTCTATATCATCTTACTATCGGTTCAACTAACCGATTGATATAGGAAAGAATCCTCTACTCAAGGACGCTATTATACTTAGTTATTTGGCACCAATACAAGTAAGTATAATAACCAAAACAAATGCCTTTATTAATATACAAGAATATGATACAATGAGTCCATACAACAATCATCAAATGATTAGCTCTAGGGCTCTAACTAACAGTTCCCTCACTTCTCTTGGGCACATCTCTCAGTCTACTCTAGTCTGGTTCCATTCTAGTCAGACATCGGGGCAGAGTCCCCCCACTTCTCCTAGGTACAGCTCCTAGTATTCCTTGGTTGGCTCCAGTCGGACCCCCGAGGCTCAGTCCCCTACTTCTCCTAGACATAGCTCCAGTATACTCCTATCCAACTCCATGTCGGCTGGGCCCCCCCCCCCCCCACCCACTTCTCTTGGGCACAACTCTCAGTCTATCTTTGGCCGACTTCGGCCCTGGAGCTCAGTCCCCTACTTCTCCTCGGCATAACTCCCGGTCTACTCCTGACTAGCTCCATGTTAGTCGACCCTCAGGTCTTAGTCCCCCACTTCTCCAGGACACAACTCCCAGTCTACTCCCAGTTGGCTTTATGCCGATCAAACCTCCAGGGCTCAGTCCCCCCACTTCTCTTAAGCACAGCTCCTAGTTTACTCCCGACCTACTCCATTCTAGTTGGACTCAGAGAGCTCAGCCCCCCACTTCTCCAAGTCACAGCTCCCAATCTACCCCAACCAGCTTCATGCCGGTCTGATCCCCAAGACTCAAACCCCCCACTTCTCCTAGGCACAACTCCCAATTTACCCCCGACCGACTCTATGCAGTCAGACTCCTAGGGCTCACCCCTTGGGCACAGCTCCTAGTCTACTCTTGGTCAGCTCTACCGTGGTCAGACCCCCAAGAATTAGTCCTCCACTTCTCTTGAGCATAGGTCCCAATATATTCCCTACCAGCTCTACAATGGTCAAACCCCCAAGGCTCAATCTTCGGACTTCTTCTCGGCACAACTCTTAGTCTATTCCCGACCGACTATATGCCGGTCAGACCCCTAGAGCACAGTCACCTCATTTCTCATAGGCACAACTCCCTATTTACTATCGATCGGCTTCACTCTGGTCAGACTATTGTTAGGAGAAAATAATGTCAGGGAATCACAACTACTTATCAATAAATAACAACTATTCGTTTGAGAATATTCCGATGCTCTGCCATATGCATGAAGTAAAACCTTCCTCTACCCAATGGGAGTCCATCATACATCCTCTATCACTTGACATATCCTGACATATGACATTCTCTGATACCTCATAATTACGAAAGTTATGAGAGATAGTATAAAAAGAAAGGCCCTCTCCGTTGGCCAAAGATACACGCGCACACACATGCATCTACTACATTTCTATTTTTTTCTCTCAGCCTCTAACTGACTTGAGTGTTGGAGGGTCTGCACCAAGGACCTCTTCCCTGTTTCTCATCCTAATGCTCCCGTGCAATTTGTTTATGGTGTGCGCAGGTTCGCGTGTACCATTTTCCATCGTCTCCCCTTGCTTCATTCAAGGAAGAAAGGACTATAGCACATCTCTAGGTCCCAGGCCCAAGTTTTATCTCCGTCGATGTTCGTGCCCTCGTCATCAACAGCCTTATCTGACTCAACTTCCAGATGGGATCAAATTTTATATTGTCTGTGAGAATACATTCACCTGCTCTAGAATGTAAAGATGGAAGATATCAGTAGAATCAACTTCACCATAACACCTGAGAAATATAAGCTATTTAAGGAGGCCAAGTGACTTGCCTCAGAAAAATAGACCATGGGTTCTCACCCATATTGTGCATCTGTGGCCTCGGGGGATACCTCCGCCTCAGACGAAAGGTCCAAAAGGAAGTAGCCATGTGACTTCCCTAGAGCATTTTATCGAGCACCTAGAGAAGGTTGCACCAAAATGGAGCAATCTCAGGCTTCCTCAGTTAAAAACTCACCCCCAAGGGATCCGAAGAGAGGAAAGGCTTTAGGTATTCAGGAGACGTTTGAACAACCCTGCAATCCTTTCTCTCAAGAAGTGGTTGATGAGAAGCTGCCCAGGGGTTTTACACCCCTATCTATTAGAGAATATAGAGGCAACAATGACCCTAAGGATCACAGTTAGAGTGTATACTAAAAGCCTAGTTTTTTGTAAACATTTATTTTGAAATAAAGAATCACATTGGTCAAATCTTTACATTTATATGCTAAGTGTAGTTGTTCAATTAATTTATATTGTAAATAACATGATGTGTGGTGTCACATATAGAAGATTATGTTATCAATTACTTATAAATTATAAACAGTAGCACACAACTAAGATGGAAAGGAACAAACCATTGGAATAGTTGTAGTATAATTTGGTATTAGTTTATCTTAACTATAAAATTACACTAGTACACTCTAAGTGTATTGAGCAGGACCATTTAAGGTAAGTTCTTTTTATACTGACTGCATAAAAAAACAAGACCTTTGTTATTATGGAAGTGTGTGCTCTTAATTATGATATAATAACAAGCACATATACTCAATATTCATTTCTTTAATTTATCAAAGGGTGGGATTTAGTTCAATAAATCAATAGGCCTGATAAGTTGGGAAATGGTATTATTTATATGGTGTGTTGTTGATTATAGAATGAAGTTGTGTCCTAGTAATCTAGGTTGATAATGTCCCCTAGAGAAGCTCATAAGGATTGTCATGTAAACCCTACAGGTGGACTTAGTCCGACATGACGATAAGGTTGAGTGGTACTACTCTTGGATGCTAGATATTAATTAAGTGAGTTGTCAGTAACTCATTTAATTAGTGGACATTCGATATCTTAAACACAGGGAGATTAACACACTCATGATAAGAAGGAGCCCATATAGTAATATGGGATTGGTGCGGTAGTTCAATAATAACTCTTTAGTGGAATGAGATATTATTGATGAACTCGAGTTGGGTGTTCGGGGCGAACACGGGAAGCTCAGGTTCATCGGGAGACCAAAATCAATTCCTCCTCTCGGTCCCTGTCGTAGCCTCTTATTTATAAAGTGTTATACCCACCCATACCCACCTTCTTACCCACCTTAAGGTGGCCGGCCAAGCTTAGCTTGGAGCCCAAGATAGGGCCGGCCAAACCAAGGTTAGATGGGTCAAGTAGGTGGCCGGCCCTGGCTTGAACCCAAGCTTAGGCGGCTGACCATAATTAAATTAAAAGGGATTTTAAAAATTAAAATCTTTCCTTATGTGGAAACCATGGTTTTAAAAGAAAGTTTAAAATTTAAATCTTTCCTTTTATAGCTTTCTACAAAAGATTAAGAGAAAGGTTTGATATCTTTTCTTATTTGTAGTTAAAAGGAAGATTTTAATTTTTGATAAAATATTCCTTTTTTGTAACCATCCTCATGATTTTAAAAGAGAGTTTTAAAATTAAATATTTCCTTTTATAGTTTCTACAAAAGATTATGAGAAAGATTTGATATCTTTCCTTATTTGTATATAAAAAGGAAGATTTTAATTTTGGAGAAAACTTTCCTTACAATAATCATCCACATATTTTAATTGAGAGATTTTAATTTATAAAATTTTCCTTTTATAACCAACAATGAAGGGAATTTTTAAAGAAAAATTTTTATTTTAAAAATTTCTGAAAATAAATTAAGAAGTTTTAATTTTGTGTTTAAAACTTTCCTTATTTGGAAGAGTTGTAGGGGCCGGCCACATTAATAAATAAAAGGAATTTTTAATTAAATTTTCCTTTCATTGGCAAGGAAAATAAGGAATTTTTTATTAAAATTTTCCTTATTTGCCAAGACCAAGGAATATAAAAGAGAGGGTAGAGGTGCCTCACCTCATAACAATATATCATCTATTCCTCTATATTTTCTTCCTTGGTGTGGCCTGCCCTCTTCCTTCCCTTTTCTTCTTCTTGTGGCCAAACCTCATCTTCTCTTGGAGTTCTTGTGGTGGCCGGATCATGCTTGGAGAAGAAAGAGAGAAAGGAGGCTTTGTTTCTAGCATCCCTTGGAGCTTGGTGGTGGTGGCCGAACCTCATCTTCTCTTGGAGTTCTTGTGGTGGCCGAAACTTGCTTGGAGAAGAAGGAAGCTTGGGTGGATTCTCATCTCGGTAGATCGTCACCCACACGACGTCCGAGATAAGAAGAGGAATACGACAGAAGATCGTGAGGTCTATAAGCTATAAAAGGTATAACTAGTTATTAGTTTCCGCATCATAACTAGTTCATCCTTTTATTTAGATCTTGAAATACCAAACACAAGAGGCTAATGAATCTAGGTTATCGAATTTATGTTTTCGATTTTGTGTTTCTTTTGTTTTTTGAACTTGTGATTCGATTGTTCTTTTTGGTTAAACCTAGGGTTACTATAAGGAAATTAAATATTAAATTTCGTCGAAAGGCTTTGTCTAGGAAGTGGTGGATGCTCCCATACCCAAGATTGCCTAGTGCCTCGCCATGTTTAACCTGGAAGCCGATCTCTGAAATTAATATTTAATTGAATTTGTAACATGGGTGGATTTGGATCAATAATATTAAGCATCGTTCGTGATCCAAGTATAAACCACTAAGAACAAATAGATTGAATTTGGAATCAATAATATTAATTTCCATTTACGATTCCAAATTTAATTTCTAAAGAACGCAATAGGTTGTTAGGAATGGTTCAGGACTTGTACAAAATTTTTGTACAGGGAAATCGATACGATATTCTGAGTAGCAACCAATAATTGGTATCAGAGCTAGGGTTTGTCTCTGTGTGTTTGGTTTTCATTTTAATTATGCATATGTCATACATATTTTAGGCAGGATAATAATAGGATATGTAAATAGATTTAACTCTATGGTTACAGGCATCCTAGATCCAACTATAATGGCCCTAATGTGATTGTGTGTGATTGGACCCTCGAACATGTCGAGGGCATTTTATGTGTGTGCATGATTGTAGGTATTAAATACAGCAGAAGCTGTATTAGTTTTAGGATTTTACATTTTTGTTTCAATCTAGATTACATGTGCATTCCCTTGTGGAATATAGGATCGATAAATGTAAAATTCTATTTTTGTCGCAGATCGTATCCTTGTGAGGCGTGGTACTATTTGAGGACCAGAGGTGCAGCGGAATAAGGAAGCAAGATGGATGTGGCGACTAGACCCAATTGCGGTGGCTAAAGATAGCAGCAGCTAGGGTTGGCAGCACACGGAGGATAGTGATGGAAAAGACCATAATAGTTGGAAAATTTTTTTTCCATATTTATTGCTTTATTTGCTGTGATGTGTGTGTGCATGGTTAAAATTCCTCACCTTAAATAACTAAGTGGGAGAGGGATTAGTAAATAAATTTCACGGTCTCCATTACTGGTTTATAAGTGATGCAACAAACTTGCGTGTTGGCTCTGAGTGTTTCCCTCCGCAACGGATGAGTTTATTTGCGGATCACTAGGTCAAACTTCCTTTATGGATGGTTATAGGAAATTATTTTAGAGCGTGTGATCTTCTCCTACTGAAGGGGCACAATCCTATTTAATGAACTAAGTATCAAGTAATGGTATACACTTAGGCACATTTAATAGTATCCTCCCCAACTGAGTCACTGCTATTATTTGTGTGACCAAAGGAATACCAACTATTAATTTTATTTGTTATAAAGTTAGGACAATAAGATAATAAAATTAATGGGTAAGACCCTTCTCTTACAAATGTTTGATTTTGTATACGTCCACACTAACGTGGCATGCAAAATTCACGATGTTTTGAGGTGTTGATAAATTTAAATAATATTGTTTGAGGAATCAATATTATTCTAAATTTAGAGTCTTGACCAAAGTTTATTTTATGATTCTTAGGATGACTTTCAACCCACTGGCTATTATACTGAAAGAGAACAAACTTACTGGTCCCAATTATATAGATTGGAAAAGAAACCTGGACATTGTCCTAACTGCTGAAGGCTATAAGTTTGTACTATTAGAGGTCTACCCTAATGTGCCTAATAGTGATTCTAGTGAAGAGGAGATTGAGTATCATAAGAAATAGGTCAAGGTAGATGAGATGACGCGGAGTTACATTTGGCTTTTATATCAAATGTGCTGCAACATCAATATCAGACCATGCCTACTGGCCATGACATGATGTACAATCTCAAGGAACTCTTCGGACACTAGAATCGGGCTGACAGGCAAGACTGTATGATCTCTAGGTACTGGACTAAAAGCAGGAATGAAGAAGTCGAAAGGCAAGTGCTTTATTTGCAAGCGGTCTGAACATTTGTAGGCAGACTGTCCTCATAGGAAGAGAACAATATAGGTATAGTAGTTGAAACATGTTTAGTGGTGTTATCTACTGGTACCTGGCATGTAGATCTGAGAACCACTAATCATGTCTGTAAATCATTGAAGGGGTTCCAGGAAACCCGACAACTACACAAAGGAGAAATCACTGTATACATGAGCAATGCTATAGAAGTAGCAGCTGTTGCAGCGGGAGATGTTTATAGGAATAAAATATTAGTTTTAATATATTGTCTTTATGTACCAAGTTTTAGAAAGAACTTGATTTTTGTTTATAAACAATATAAGGATGGATATTCTATCTATTTATGATAACAAAGGTGTTATCAAGATAAATAGTGAAGTTATCTGTTCTGGTACATTGGTTGGCAATTTATATATTCTAAATCCCAAAACACCCACGATGCAACAAATGGAAATTAATAACACATCTTCTAACTCTAATAAGAGAAAGCAACCTTCAGAAATGAACCAATCATATCTTTGGCATCTAAGGTTAGGTCATATTAACTTGAGTAGGATTCAAAGGATAATAGCCGATGAACTTTTGGGTTCATTGGTGGTGGAAAACTTTCCAACCTATGAGTCTTAGTTGGAAGGAAAAATGACCAAGAGGCTTTGTAAGACTAAGGGGTATAGAGCCAAAAGATGTGTTGGTTCATTCTGATTTGTATGGTCCTATGTCAATCCAGGCAAGAGGAGATTTCAAATATTTTGTCTCTTTTATAGATGACTATTCGAGATATGGGTACATTTACTTGATGTGCCGTAAATCTGAATGCTTTGATAAGTTCAAAGAGTACAAGGCTGATGTAGAGAAACGTCATGGTAAAAGTATTAAGACACTATCGTCTGATCGTGGTGCCGAATACCTCTTTGGAGAGTTTAGGAATTACTTATCAGACGCTAGGATTCAATCCCAATTGTCTCCACCTGGTACACCCCAACAGAATGGTGTGGCAGAACGAAGGAATATGACTCTTATGAAAATGGTTAGATTGATGATGCGTTATTCAGAATTACCAAATTCGTTTTGGGGATATGCTCTGGAAACAACAGTGTACATTCTGAATATGGTACCTTATAAATCAATACCCTTTACTCCCATGGAATTATGGAATGGGCGTAAGCCTAGTCTTAGTCATATTCGGATATGGGGTAGTCCAGCACATGTGTTGAAGGGAGATACTCACAAGTTGGAATCACGAATAGAAGTTTGTCTGTTTGTAGGATATCCTAAGGGAACGAAAGGTGATTTGTTTTATAATACTAAAAATCAAAAGATCATTATTAGCACCAATGCTCGATTTTTAGAGGAAGATTATGTAATGAACCATAAGTCCATGAGTGAAATTGTTCTAGAAGAAATGCAAGAGGACACGCCTACTTTGGTACCAACAGTGCAAGATGAAATATCACAAGAAACTAAAACATGTATCACAAATGATACACAACAATAGACAGTGCCTCGTCGTAGTGGGAGGGTTGTTAGGCAACCTAAGAGATTCATGTTTTTGGGAGAGTCTTCGGATTTGGTCCCTAGTGAACATGAACTTGATCCCCGGACATATGACGAAGCACTCCAAGATAAAGATGCAGTATCTTTGCAAAGAGTGATGAATTCTGAAATAGAATCTATGTATTCTAATAAGGTCTAGGAGCTTGTAGAACCACCAAATGGTGTAAAAGCTGTTGGATGTAAGTGGATCTACAAAAGGAAAATAGGGATAGATGGGAAAGTGGAAACCTTCAAAGAAAAGCTTGTTACGAAGTGGTATACTCAGAAAGAGGGAATCAATTATGAGGAAACCTTTTCGCCGGTGGCCATGCTTAAGTCTATCCAGATACTCTTTGTTAGAGTGTATACTAAAAGTCTAGCTTTTGAATAAACATTTATTTAGAAATAAGAATCACATTGGTCAAATGTCTACATTTATAAGCTAAGTATAGTTGTTCAATTAATATGCATTGTAGATAATATGGTGTGTGGTGTCACACACAGAAGATCATGTTATCAATTCCTTATAAATTATAAACAGTAGCTCACAACTAAGATGAAAAGGAACAAACCATTGGAATAGTCGTATTGTAGTTTGATATTAGTTTATCTTAACTATAAAATTATACTAGTACACTCTGAGTGTATAGAGCAGGACCATTTAAGGTAAATTCTTTTTGTACTAACTATATAAAAGAACAAGACCTTTGGTATTATGGAAGTGTGTGCTCTTAATCCTGATATTATAACAAGCATATATATCTAGTATTTATTTCTTTGACTTATCAAAGGGTGTGATTTAGTTCGATAAATCAATAGGCCCGATAAGTTGGGAAATGATATTATTTATAGTGTGTGTTGTTGATTATAGAAGGAAACTGTGTCCTAGTAATCAGGGTTGATGATGTCCCTAAGAGGAGCTCATAAGGATTGTCATGTAAACCCTGTAGGTGGACTTAGTCCGACATGACGATAAGGTTGAGTTGTACTACTCTTGGAGTTAGATATTAATTAAGTGAGTTGTTAGTAACTCATTTAATTAGTGGATATTCTATATCTTAAACACAGGGAGACTAACACACTCATGATAAGAAAGAGCCCAAAATGTAATTTGGGATTGGTGCAGTAGTTCAATAATAATTCTTTAGTGGTATGAATTATTATTCATGAAATTAAGTTGGGTGTTCGGGGTGAACACGGGAAGCTTAATTTCATTGGGAGACTAAAACCAATTCCTCCTCTCGATTCCTATCATAGCCTCTTATTTATAAAGTATTATACCCACCCATACCCACTTTCTTACCCACCCATGTCTTGGCCGACCCTAGCTTGAGTCCAAGCTTAGGTGGCCGACAACAATAAAATTAAAAGAATTTATTTTTTAAAATTTTTCTTATGTGCATTCCATGGTTTTAAAAGAGAGTTTAAAATTTAAATCTTTCCTTTTATAGCTTTCTACAAAAGATTAAGTGAAAGGTTTGATATCTTTCCTTATTTGTAGTTGAAAGGAAGATTTTAATTTTTGATAAAACTTTCCTTTTTTATCCATCCTCATGATTTAAAAGAGAGTTTTAAAATTAAATCTTTCATTTTATAGTTTCTACAAAAGATAAAGAAAAGATTTGATATCTTTCCTTATTTATAAATTGAGAGGGAGATTTTAACTTTAAAGATAACTTTCCTTTTTGTAAATCATCCACATGTTTTAATAGAGAGATTTTAATTTATAAAATTTCCTTTATTAACCAACCATGAAGGCAAAATTAATAGAGAAATTTTTATTTTAAAAATTTCCGAAAACAAATTAGGAAGTTTTAATTTTGTGTTTAAAACTTTCCTTGCTTGGATGATAGAGAGGTGGTCGGCCACATTAAGGTTGAAATGGAAATTTTTTATTAAACTTTTCTTTCATTGGCTAAGAGAATAAGGAAGTTTTTATAAAACTTTCCTTATTTGCCAAGATCAAGGAATATAAAAGAGAGGGTAGAGGTGCCTCACCTCATAACTTATGTTCTAGTTTTCCTCTCTTCTATTTCTTTGGTTGGTGGCCGACCCTTGTCATCCTCTGTAACACCCACGAAATAATAAGATAAGTATATGGATAGTATTTTATTTAGAGCATGAAAGAAAGAGGAATCAAAAAGAAAATGTAGAATAAGAAGAGGTGAGGTCAAGGATTGAACCTTGAACCTCCCACAATTTATGGAGATAAATTGTTGAATGATAACCATTAGGATAAGGAGAAATAATTGGATAGAAAGGAATGAAAAATTTAGTTAAATGAGAAAATAAAACTAAGCAAAGAGAACAAGAGAAAACCAAGTTGCTTACCTTCTTTTCCCTCTTGGTTAAGAAAAGGAGCAAGCAAAAGAGGGATTGTCTACTTCCCTCCCTCTCTCTATTTTCGTGGGAATTAATGGAGTGGGGGAAAAGAGGAGTTGAGGGAGTGAATGAAGACATGTTTCATGGGCAAGGGAATAAATAGTTTGGGAGAAGGAAAAATAAGGGATTAAATCATTTCTTCCTCCTTCCTCTTTCTTCTTCATTCCTCACCGAACCAAGAACTCCCTCCCTATCCTTTGTCCGAAATCTAAGCTAAGCTTCTCTTCAAGAAAAACTAAGTTTAGAGAGGAGACCTTCAAGATCTATCCCTTCCAAGCAAGAGAAACAAAAGGAGGTACAAGAAGAAGAAGTTCTCTCCTTCCTTGTCACCTAGGATACTTTTCTTCTTAAGAAAAACCTCAAGCGAAAGGAGGTAAGCTTCCCCTCACCTGTGGTACAATAGTTCATATGGTTTTCATGAAGATAGATTGCTTAAAAACCTAGGGTTGCTTCATGGAAATTTCGGCCAAGATAAAAAGAAGAATCTAAGGAACTTTAAAATTCAACTAGATGTGCTCAGTATATTTCTTATGATATGTATTTTATGGTAGGAGGTTAACCTAATGTTTTTATGCTAGAATGTTTAGTTAGAACTTAGATTTATGATCTTAGATTCTCGGCCAAGCATGAACAAAAGAACTAAGTAAGCGTAGGACTCAAACTAAGCATGCTCCCTTGTCCTTATGATATGTGCCCTATGATAATAGTGTTGTTAACATGTTCTTCCACTTGTATGTTGATTTGAACTTCATCTTCAAGCTCATGAACATTCGGCCATGGTAGAACTAAGGGCCTAGAAGAGCTTTAAACCTAAAACTAAGCATGCCATGATTTTCCCTAAGATAAAATATGAAGCTAATATGATATGCCCATGAGTTTATGTTGATTTGAACTCTATTTCATGTTTATGAAGATTCGGCTATGTTGAGATATGAGGCCTAGGGAAAGTTAAAACAAGTTTAAGATGCTCATGACCTTCTTGATGAAAAGATATGAAACTAACTTGATGTCCTTATGCTTGTTTGTTGCATAGAAATTTAGTTACATGCTTTACAACTTTTGGCCACACAAGGTTTTAAGACCTAGGATGTTTAGAACTTAAACTAAGTTTGCTCATGTTATTCCTTGTAATAAATGCCATGAAATTTATGTAGGGTTTACATGCTTTTATGGCACATGAAAACTAGTCTATACCTTACATGTTTCGGCCACCATTAGGTTAAAGGCCTAAGAAACTTAGAACCCAACTTAGATATGCTCATGATGTTCTTGTAATAAATGCTATGAAATTATCTATGGTTTTCATGCTCTTATGCCACTAAAAACCTAATTCCCATGCTTGATAAGTTTCGGCCACCTTGGATTAAAGGGCTTAGGAAGTTTGGAACTTGAACTAAATGTGCTTATGATGTTCCTCATGATATGTATTATGATATGGATTTAAGGTTCAACACTCTCATGCTACTTGTAACCTAGAATAATACTTGCTAGGGTTCGCCCATGTTAAGGTTAAAAGCTTAGAGAACTTAGAACCCAAACTAAACATGCTCAAGTTGTTTCTTATGATATATGATATGACATTAGTTTAGGGTTTACATGATTGTATGTTGCTTATAACCTAATTTAAGGCTTGATGGGTTTCGGCCATGATAGAAGTAAAGACCTAGGAAGCTTGGAACCCAAACCAAATATGCTTAAGGTGTTCCTTATGATATAAGATATGATAAGGGTTTAGGGTTCACATACTCTTATGTTGCTTGCTAACCTAGGCTACAACTACATGTTTCGGCCACCACATGACCTTTGGGTTAGAGACCTACTTATGTTTTCCCCATATGTTTCATATACAATGCTTTATGATATGATAGGAATATGACATGCTGTTATACTTATGTATGCTTATGACCTATGTATAATGATGTGTTATGTGTTGGGTCTTTCGGGCCGCGAATACCGCTTTTCGCGTCGCGGAAACCCCGAATCACCCAAGGCCAACGGATCCGTGCAAGGAAAAACCGAACGAAAATACGAGTATGAGTTTCAAAGACTCTAGATCTACACTAGATGAGAGTTATACCTTCGAAGCGTGCCCTTTCGCGTTCCCGCTCGTCCAAGGAATTGCCGGATCTCTAGAGTATCAAAATAGATACTCCTCTAGAAGTATCCACACGAACACGTAGGTGGAGAAAACACACAAAAGGTGTGCTAGCACCTTGTGTGGTCACGGCAAGAGGAGGAAAGGGAGAGAGCTCTCTTGAGGAAGAAGAAGAAGAAGTAATGCCTTGAATGAAAATCAAATTTCATTCACCACTTTTGTGTGGTCGGCCACTCCATGGAGTGTAACTCCCATTCCACATTAATCACAATTAATGTGAAGCCATTAAGAGGTGTTTTGTAACTCCTATGATGTGACACATCATGAAGATGTGGACCATTACCATTGGTCCACATCTTGCCACCTCACAATGATGTGGCAAATGAGTAACCTCCACTCATTTAATGTGGCCAACCCACATTAAATTCAATGGAGGCTTGTAACCTCCATGAGGTGGCAAAACAAGATGATGTGGAACAACACTATTGGTCCACATCTTGCCACCTCACTCATGATGTGGCAAAGAGTCAAGTCAAACTTGACTCTTCCTCTTCCTCTCTAGTCAAGTCAAACTTGACTCAATCTCTCTCATGGTTGATCTAATCTAACCATTTAATTCAAGCCAACTTAATATAATGAATCAAATTCATTAAATTAAATTGATCTAATGAGTCATAATCTAAATTAGACTCATTAAATACATGAATCAACTTGAGTCAAACTCAATTAGCCCAATTTGGATTACTCTTAATCCAATTTGATTCATCAAATGAATCTAATCCTCTTGGTTCATCATATGAACCAAATCTCCATCTAAATGTCCTAAGTGTGTGACCCTATAGGTTCTTGTAACGTTGGCAATGCCCTAAACCCATTTAGGAGCATAAGTAATGAGCAGTATCTAGCAACACATCATTACTACCCAAGTTACAAGAAATGTCGAGATCCAACATCACCTTGTGACTACTAATTGTGACTCCTCACAATATGTGACATTGTCCTTCTATCCTAGACATCTAGATTGATCAATATGAGGCATAGACCGTGTCATCCTCTAATCAATCTAAATCTTGAACTCCAAGTAGACTCACTCGATCAAATGAGCTCAACATCTCATGTTGACTCATTTGGGCATGGCCATTCACTTAGTGGTCTCACTCTATCAAGAATATTGATGTCGCTCCCGTCATATGGGAGGGATAGATCCCATCTACATCACTCACATCCCTCTGCATAATTTGTTACATACCCGGTAATCGCCTTTATAGTCCACCCAGTTACGGGTGACGTTTGACGAAACCAAAGTACATAACTCCTTATGTAGGGATCCATGGTGACTTCAGGTCTAAGGACTAATAGTCATACTAATGAAACTCGGTTGAGAATGAAAGCTGCCGTGTCTAGAGCATAGCCCCAAAGGTATGTCGGAAGATCTGTATGACTCATCATAGATCGTACCATATCTAATAGGGTACGATTCCTCCTTTCGGATACACCATTCCATTGTGGTGTTCCAGGAGGAGTGAGTTGGGAAAGAATCCCACACTCAGCTAAATAGTCACGAAACTCATGGCTTAAGTATTCACTGTTGGGTTTTTCGGGACGCGAAAACCGCTTTTCGCGTCGCGGAAACCCCGAATCGCCCAAGCCACGGATCTCGTGCAAGGTAAAACCGAACGAAAATACGAGTACGAGTTTGAAAACTTTAATCTACAGTAGATCTACATAAGGATAAACCATTTATACCTTTGATGCGATGCCCTTCGCGTTCCCGCTCGTCCAAATGATGCCGGATCTCAAGACCGTCAAGCGTCGGTCCTCTAGAAGTATCCACACGGACACACTAGATGGAGATGACCAAAACCAAGGTGTGCTAGCACCTATGTGGTTCGGCCAAGGGAGGAGAGGGAGAGGGAGAGCTTGAGAGAGAGAAGGAGGAAGATGCACACAATGAAAAATGAATTTCTTCACCCAAAACAAAGTGGCCGGCCACATTTCAAAATTCACATTAATTGCATTAATTGCAATTAATATGAAACCATAAAATCACATTAATTGCATTAATTGCAATTAATATGAAACCATTAAGAGAGTGGCTTTGTCACTTCCATGAGGTGGCACCCATGATGATGTGGAACATCATTATTGGTCCACCTAATGCCAACTCACCAATGATGTGGCAAAAGGTCAAGTCAAAATTGACCTTTGGTCTTCCTTCTCAAGTCAAGTCAAACTTGACTCAATCTCTACCATGGTGGATCTAATCCAACCATTTGATTCGAGCCAACTTAATATAATGAATCTAATTCATTAAATTAAATTGATTCAATGAGTCAAAATCTAAATTAGACTCATTTAACACATGAATCAACTTGAGTCGAACTCAAGTTAGCCCAATTAGGATTACTCTTAATCCAATTTGATTCATCAAATGAATCTAATCCTCTTGGTTCATCATATGAACCTAATCTCCACCTAATTGTCCTGAGTGTGTGACCCTATAGGTTCTTGTAACGTTGGCAATGCCCTAAACCCATTTAGGAGCATAAGTAATGAGAGATATCTAGCAACACATCATTACTACCCAAGTTACAAGAATGTCGAGATCCGACATCACCTTGTGACTACCAATTGTGACTACTCACAAAATAATGACAAGTGTCCTTCTATCCTAGACATCTAGATTGATCAATGTGAGGCATAGACCGTGTCATCCTCTAATCAATCTAAATCTTGAACTCCAAGTAGACTCACTCGATCAAATGAGCTCAACATCTAATGTTGACTCATTTGGGCATGGCCATGCACTTAGTGGTCTCACTCTATCAAGAATACCGATGTCGCTCCCGTCATATGGGAGGGATAGATCCCATCTACATCACTCACATCCCTCTACATAATTCGTTATATACCCAATAATCGCCTTTATAGTCCACCCAGTTACGGGTGACGTTTGATGAAACTAAAGTACATAACTCCTTATGTAGGGATCCATGGTGACTTCAGGTCTAAGGACTAATAGTCATACTAATAGCCACATGAGAAAGTATATGACACTCATATAACGATCCATGATACTTTCTCATGGCGGGTCATTCAGTATACATTCTCTAATGCATACCCATGTGTCAGCTTGATATCTCTATATCCATGACTTGTGAGATCAAGTCATCGAGCTGACCTACATGCTAGTCTTATTGTATTAACATTGTCCCTGAATGCTAATACTCGACTAGGAATGATTTAGAGTAGTGTTCCCTATATCATCTCACTATCGATTCAACTAATCGATTGATATAGGTATGAACCTTCTACTCAAGGACGCTATTATACTTAGTCTATTTGGCACTAATATAAATAAGTATAATAACTAAACAAATACCTTTATTAATAAACAAGAATATGATATACATGATTCCATACAATCATCAAATGATTGGCTCTAGGGCTCTAACTAACAATCTCCCACTAGCACTAGTGCCAATCAGTATAGGCTCTAAGGCCTAAAGACCTAGTGTGACTTTCATGCTTCCTCTGTGCCAAAGCCTTGGTCAAGGGATCTGCGATGTTAGCCTCTGTAGGTACTCTACAAATCTTCACATCTCCTCTATCGATAATCTCTCGAATGAGATGGAAGCGCCGTAGTATGTGCTTGGTCCGCTGGTGTGAGCGAGGTTCCTTCGCCTGCGCTATAGCTCCATTGTTGTCACAATAGAGCTCAGTGGTCGATGATGTTAGGAACCACCCCAAGTTCATGATGAACTTGGGATCCAAGCGCCTCGCTGCCTCGATGAATATACTCGCTAGAATCAGCCATATCCGCCAACTCTTCCGGTGACACCACCATTAATGCAAAATACGAACACCGACTGCGATCATCATCGGTCTGGAAGCTGGCATCACCGTAACCCTTTACGTTAGCTCATCATTACCTCCATATATCAAGAAATATTCTTTAGTCCTTCGTAAGTACTTAAGAATATTCTTGACCGCTATCCAATGACTTTCACCTGGATCTGACTGGTATCTGCTCGTCATGCTCAAAGCATACGAGACATCAGGTCGAGTACACAGCATGGCGTACATGATCGATCCTATGGCTGAGGCATAAGGGATCTGATCCATGCGGTCTCTCTCCTCTCTAGAAGAGGGACCTTGAGTCTTCGAAAGACTCACGCCATGTGACATCGGCAGAAATCCCTTCTTGGAGTTCTGCATGGCAAACCGAAGGAGTACCTTGTCAATATATGTACTCTGACTTAGGCCAAGCAATCTCTTAGATCTATCTCTATAGATCTGTATCCCAAGAATGCGAGATGCCTCACCTAAGTCCTTCATTGAGAAGCAACTCCCTAGCCATGTCTTGTCAGACTGAAGCATAGGGACGTCCTTCCCAATGAGTAGAATGTCATCCAGATACAGTATGAGGAAGACAACTATGTCCCCTATAACCTTCTTGTAGATACAAGGCTCATCTTCGTTCTTGATGAAACCAAACTGTTTGATCGCATCATCGAATCGAAGATTCCAGCTCCGAGAAGCTTGCTTTAGTCCATAAATGGACCTATACAGCTTGCATACTCTACTAATATGCTGTGGATCTACAAAACCCTCAGGTTGTGTCATGTACACATCTTCGAGTAGGTTTCCATTCAGAAACGCGGTTTTGACATCCATCTGCCATATCTCATAGTCATGGTAGGCTGCAATAGCAAGCATGATCCGAATGGACTTAAACATCGCCACTGGAGAAAAGGTTTCATCATAGTCAATACCATGAATCTGCTTGAAACCTTTAGCTACCAAGTGACCCTTATAGATAAGTCCATCCATGTCAGTCTTTCTCTTAAAGACCCACTTGCACCCAATGGGTTTTACCCCTTCATGTGGATCAACCAAAGTCCATACTTGGTTGGTGTACATGGATTCTATCTCGGATCTCATGGCTTCTAGCCATTTCTCTGGTCTCATCACAGCTTCTTGATAGGTGGTAGGCTCATCCTCTATGAGCACAATGTCATCATGGTCAGACAAGAGAAATGAGTATCTCTCAGGCTGACGACGTACCCTATCAGACCTGCGAAGAGGTATGTCTACTTGAACCAGTTGTTGTTCCTCAACTCCTTGTGGAACAACATCATCCACAACACTTTGTGGTTCCAGTTCAATTTCCATCGAGACATCAGTGCTATTGTTCGCATCTTGAACTTCTTCAAGATCGAACGCGCTCCCACTAGTCTTTCTAGAAACAAAGTCCCTTTCTAGAAAGACCCCAGTCTTTGCCACAACTACCTTGTGCTGACTGGGATATCCGATGAAATATCACTTGTCGGATTTGGGTCCTAACTTGTCCGAGACTTGGCGTCGAACGTAAGCCTCACAACCCCAAATCCTCATGAAAGACACCTGGGCATCTCTCCCAGTCCATATCCTATATGGTGTCTTTATCACGGCCTTTGATGGAACTCGGTTGAGTATGAAAGCTGCCGTGTCTAGAGCATATCCCCATAGATATGTCGGAAGATCTGTGTGACTCATCATAGATCGTACCATATCTAATAAGGTACGATTCCTCCTTTCGGATACACCATTCCACTGTGGTGTTCCAGGAGGAGTGAGTTGAGGTAAAATCCCACACACTCGGCTAAGTAGTCACGAAACTCATGGCTTAAGTATTCACCACCTCGATCCGATCAAGTACTTTAATACTCTTGGTTTTGTACTTCATTCTTGAATTCTTTGAACTTTTCAAAGGATTCAGACTTATGTGTCATCAAGTACACATAACCACATCTCTGAAATCATCAATAAATGTGATGAAGTACCTATAACCGCCTCTAGGCGACATTGAAAGGGCCACATACATCACTATGTATGAGTCCTAACAAATCACTTGGTGCCCACTAAAGGGAGTCTTGGTCATCTTGCCTCGTAGGCATGACTCGCATATCTCATATGATTCAAAATCAAATGAGTCCAGCAAACCATCCTTATGGAGTTGGGATAGCGCTTGTCAGCGACAGTGCCAGAGGTAAGTTTGGTTCAAGTCATTCAACTTGATCCTCTTGGTATTTATGTTATAGACAGGGCTCTCTAGGTCTAGAATGTAGAGTCCATTTATCAGAGGTGCACTACAATAGAACATATCGTTTAAAAAGATGGAACAACATTTGTTCTTTATTATAAACGAGTATCCTCTCTTGTCCAAACAAGAAACTGATATTATGTTCTTTGTCAAGGCAGGCACATAACAACAATCGTCTAATTCTAGTACTAGCCCAGAGGGCAGAGATAAGTTCCTACAGCAATAGCAGCAACCCGTGCTCCATTGCCTACTCGTAGGTCTATCTCACCCTTCGTCAATGCCCTGCTATTCTTTAGCGCTTGTACATTAGTACAAATGTGCGAAGCACATCCGGTATCTAATACCCACGATGAAGAAATAGAGAGGTTGACTTGTATAACATGTATACCTGAAGTAGAAATCTTATTTCTCTTCTTCTTCCAGGTATTCTTTGGAGTTCCTCTTCCAGTGCCTTGCTTGTCCTTGATATAGGTGACAAAGATGTTCAACCATATCGTAGCGCTCATAAACTCATGTTGCTTCAAGCTCAAAGTTCATGGTTGCGAGCATAAGACAAGACACATCTAATCGTCATCTCGATGCTTCTTGTAAGCATCTCGGTGCCTCGCGTGGCGGTGGAAGGAGGGCCTCGAATGCGCTCGAGCGTTTGGTGAGAACTATTCTCGATTCTGTCCAGAAATTTGCTCCGTTGAGCTTGTCCTTCTTAAGGATAGATCGCAGAGAGAAAATGTTCGTATTTGACGTCATGGTTATCTACAACAGAAAATTTGCAGAAATAAATATCATATTCTTTAAAAATCATTTAATTAGGCCTTTGAATTAAATGATGCTCCCACTGAATTCTATAATTCTTGTGGGACAAGATCCACATCATACTAACCCTTGAGTTAGCTTTGGCTAATACGCCCAAGGCTTAGTATGATCGGTAGGTAACGATTACCAATTACATCTCTATGCAACTCTTGTTTATAGAATCAATATCCGCATTTATATTAAAACTCGAGTTAGCTTTGGCTAATACGCCCGAGAGTTAATATAGATGTGATATTGACCTATCTTTCCAACTATTGGAAGAATGCCTATAGTTGACTCGATCCAACCGAGTAACTATGAATACTCAATCTAATTGAGTTTTTATTCACCCATGCGTTGATAGACGGGACCAAGATTGTCCCTCCGTACCCTACCAAGATAATATGTATTGCTCTGCTTTGGCAGATTCAACAATACATGTGATCGAGGTAGTGATAGGTATCACGGCACGGTTAGGCATTTTAGAGTTGGTTCGATCTAGATCTAATCTAATCGAGAAGAATGCATCTTGTGCACGACTTAGATCTAATCTAATCGCAAGGGTGCATCATGTGCACGACTTAGATCTAATCTAATCGCTAAGGCACTAATTAATTAATTAATTATTAAACATGCATCAAATACATAATAATTAATTAATTAATCTATTTGTGATTTAGTCATGGCCCTACTACAATCTTCTCAAGGCAATGAGAAGATCGATTGGTCAACCTAGGGTCAACAGCTTCTCCAAGCGCCTCCCTTTGATCACCTTGTGTTGCTCGTGCCCGCCTCGGAACTCCGTCTCGTGTGGACCCTCCACCGCTCCAATTTGTACATTACAATTTGAAACTCGAGTTACATTCGAGTCTAAATCTAATTTACAACAAGAATAAAAGACGAGGCACGACGCGCAGGTCGCGAATAATAAAATAAATACAACACGCGAAAACACATCACGGCACGCAGGCCGTATTATGAATTACAGCACAACCAATCATATTGGGCTTTGGGCCATGACTATCACAAATTAATATATATAATTCAAAATTATATATTTTCATAATTTTCTATAATTTTAAAATTATTTTTTACAATTTTACAAGTAAAATTTCCCGGCGGTCCGGTTTAACGGAACGGATCCCCTTGCGGGGCCCAGGGGCAGCGCCCCTACCCGCGATCTAACCATCGTGAGGGTTCCTTTGCGATCCAACAGCGCCTAAACCTGCTGTCCCAAAACGATTTGGGCCGAGACATTACCGTTTCGGAAAAATCTTCCCGACGGGTTCGTTTTTAGCGATTTCGGGTGCGATCGCGGAGCAAATCCCCTTGCGGGGTTAGGGGAAGTACCCCTACCCACGATCTAACCATCGTGAGTTGCTCCTTTGCGATCTAATGGCACCCAAGCCCGCTGTCCCAAATGGATTTGGGGCAAAACGAAGCCGGTTTCGAAAGATCTTTCCGGTAGCCGAAGCCTACAAGTACCGAGACACTTGTGCTTCGCTTCTACGGAAAAATTACCCATAAAATCATAAAAAACTAATTTTTACAGAAAATCACAGAAGGTTTTATTTTTCATAAAAATAAAAACAAACTCGTACAAGCCTTGCACGTGGCTCTGATACCACTGTTGGGTTTTTCGGGCCGCGAAAACCGCTTTTCGCGTCACGGGATCTCGTGCAAGGTAAAACCGAATGAAAATACGAGTACGAGTTTGAAAACTTTAATCTACAGTAGATCTACATAAGGATAAACCATTTATACCTTTGATGTGATGCCCTTCGCGTTCCCGCTCGTCCAAATGATGCCGGATCTCAAGACCGTCAAGCGCCGGTCCTCTAGAAGTATCCACACGGACACACTAGATGGAGATGACCAAAACCAAGGTGTGCTAGCACCTATGTGGTTCGGCCAAGGGAGGAGAGGGAGAGGGAGAGCTTGAGAGAGAGAAGGAGGAAGATGCACACAAGTGAATGAAAAATGAATTTCTTCACCCAAAACAAAGTGGCCGGCCACATTTCAAAATTCACATTAATTGCATTAATTGCAATTAATATGAAACCATAAAATCACATTAATTGCATTAATTGCAATTAATATGAAACCATTAAGAGAGTGGCTTTGTCACTTCCATGAGGTGGCACCCATGATGATGTGGAACATCATTATTGGTCCACCTAATGCCAACTCACCAATGAGGTGGCAAAAGGTCAAGTCAAAATTGACCTTTGGTCTTCCTTCTCAAGTCAAGTCAAACTTGACTCAATCTCTACCATGGTGGATCTAATCCAACCATTTGATTCGAGCCAACTTAATATAATGAATCTAATTCATTAAATTAAATTGATTCAATGAGTCAAAATCTAAATTAGACTCATTTAACACATGAATCAACTTGAGTCGAACTCAAGTTAGCCCAATTAGGATTACTCTTAATCCAATTTGATTCATCAAATGAATCTAATCCTCTTGGTTCATCATATGAACCTAATCTCCACCTAATTGTCCTGAGTGTGTGACCCTATAGGTTCTTGTAATGTTGGCAATGCCCTAAACCCATTTAGGAGCATAAGTAATGAGAGGTATCTAGCAACACATCATTACTACCCAAGTTACAAGAATGTCGAGATCCGACATCACCTTGTGACTACCAATTGTGACTACTCACAAAATAATGACAAGTGTCCTTCTATCCTAGACATCTAGATTGATCAATGTGAGGCATAGACCATGTCATCCTCTAATCAATCTAAATCTTGAACTCCAAGTAGACTCACTCGATCAAATGAGCTCAACATCTAATGTTGACTCATTTGGGCATGGCCATGCACTTAGTGGTCTCACTCTATCAAGAATACCGATGTCGCTCCCGTCATATGGGAGGGATAGATCCCATCTACATCACTCACATCCCTCTACATAATATGTTATACCCCGTAATCGCCTTTATAGTCCACCCGATTACGGGTGACGTTTGTGAAACTAAAGTACATAACTCCTTATGTAGGGATCCATGGTGACTTCAGGTCTAAGGACTAATAGTCATACTAATAGCCACATGAGAAAGTATATGACACTCATATAACGATCCATGATACTTTCTCATGGCGGGTCATTCAGTATACATTCTCTAATGCATACCCATGTGTCAGCTTGATATCTCTATATCCATGACTTGTGAGATCAAGTCATCGAGCTGACCTACATGCTAGTCTTATTGTATTAACATTGTCCCTGAATGCTAATACTCGACTAGGAATGATTTAGAGTAGTGTTCCCTATATCATCTCACTATCGATTCAACTAATCGATTGATATAGGTATGAACCTTCTACTCAAGGACGCTATTATAGTTAGTCTATTTAGCACTAATATAAATAAGTATAATAACCAAACAAATGCCTTTATTAATAAACAAGAATATGATGTACATGAGTCCATACAATCATCAAATGATTGGCTCTAGGGCTCTAACTAACATTCACCACCTCGATCTGATCGAAGTATTTTAATACTCTTGCCAAGCTGGTTCTGTACTTCATTCTTAAATTCTTTGAACTTTACAAAGGATTCAGACTTATGTGTCATCAAGTACACATAATCATATCTACTGAAGTCATCAGTAAATGTGATGAAATATCTATAACCGCCTCTAGCAGAGACATTGAAAGGGTCACATACATCACTATGTATGAGTCCTAACAAATCAGTCGCTCTCTCGCTGTGCCCACTAAAGGGAGTCTTTATTATCTTGCCTCGTAGGCATGACTCGCATATCTCATATGATTCAAAATCAAATGAGTCCAGCAAACCATCCTTATGGAGCTGGGATAAGCGCTTGTCATTTATATGACCTAAGCGACAGTGCCAGAGATAGGTGTGGTTCATATCGTTCGATTTGAACCTCTTGGTACTAACGTTATAGATAGAGCTCTCAAGGTCTAGAATATAGAGTCCGTTCATCAGAGGTGCACTACAATAGAACATATCGTTTAAATAGACAGAACAACATTTGTTCTTTATTATAAACGAGAATCCTTTCTTGTCCAAACAAGAAACTGATATAATGTTCTTAGTCAATGCAGGCACATAACAACAATCGTCTAACTCTAGTATAAGCCTAGAGGGCAGAGATAGAAAATAAGTCCCTACAGCAACAGCAGCAACCCGTGCTCCATTGCCTACTCGTAGGTCTATCTCGCCCTTTGTCAATGCTCTGCTATTTCTCAGTGCTTGTACATTAGTACAAATGTGCGAAGCACATCCGGTATCTAATACCCACGATGAAGAAATAGAGGTTGACTTCTATAACATTTATACCTGAAGTAGAAATCTTATTTCTCTTCTTGTTAAGATCTTCCAGGTATCCTGTGAAGTTCCTCTTCCAGTGCCCTGCTTGTCCTTGATATAGTTGACGAAGATGTTCAACCATATCGTAAGCACACATCAACTCATGTTGCTTCTGAAGCTCAGAGTTCATGGTTGCGAGCATTAGACAGGACACATCTAATGCGTCATCTTGATGCTTCTTGTAAGCATCACGGTCAGCTCGCGTGGCAGTGGCAGGAGGAGCCTCCGGAATGGGCTGCTCCAGAACGTACAGTTTACGTTCCTGAGTGAGAACTATTCTCAGGTTCCTGTACCAGTCCAGGAAATTTGCTCCGTTGAGCTTGTCCTTCTTAAGGACAGAACGCAGGGAGAAAGAGTTCGTATTCGACGTCATGGTTATCTACAACAGAAAATTTGCAGAAATAAATATCATATTCTTTAAAAATCATTTAATTAGGCCTTTAATTAAATGATGCTCCCACTGAATTCTATAATTCTTGTGGGACAAGATCCACATCATACTAACCCTTGAGTTAGCTTTGGCTAATACGCCCAAGGCTTAGTATGATCGGTAGGTAACGATTACCAATTACATCTCTATGCAACTCTTGTTTATAAAATCAATATCCGCATTTATATTAAAACTTGAGTTAGCTTTGGCTAATACGCCCGAGAGTTAATATAGATGTGATTTTGACCTATCTTTTCCAACCGTTGGAATAATGCCTATAGTTGACTCGATCCAACCGAGTAACTAGGAATACTCAATCTAATTGAGTTTGTATTCACCCATGCGTTGATAGGCGGGACCAAGATTGTCCTTCCGTACCCTACCAAGATAATATGTATTGCTCTGCTTTGGCAGATTCAACAATACATGTGATCGAGGTAGTGATAGGTATCACGACACGGTTAGGCATTTAGAGTTGGTTCGATCGAGATCTAATCTAATCGAAAAGGATGCATCTTGTGCATGACTTAGATCTAATCTAATCGCAAGGGTGCATCATGTGCACGACTTAGATCTAATCTAATCGTAAGGAACTAATTAATTAATTACTTATTAAATATGCATCACATACACAAGCAATTAATTAATCTATTTGTGATTTAGTCATGGCCCTACTACGATCTTCTCAAGCCAATGAGAATATCGATTGGTCAACCTAGGGTCAACAGCTTCTCCAAACTCCTCCCTTTGACCACCTTGTGTTGCTCGTGCCCGCCTCGAAACTCCGTCTCGTGTGGACCCTCCACCGCTCCAATTTGTACATTACAATTTGAAACTCGAGTTACATTCGAGTCTAACTAATTTACAACAAGAATATAAGAGAAGGCACGACGCGCAGGTCGCGAATATAATACAACACTCGCAAACACATAACGGCACGCAGGCCGTATTATGAATTACAACACAATCTAATCACATTGGGTTTTTGGGCCATGACTATCAAAAAATTTAATATATAATTCAAAATTATATATTTGTCATAATTTTCTGTAATTTTAAAAATAATTTTTACAATTTTTACGAGTAAAATTTCCCGGCGGACCCGTTTAGCGGTTTCGGGCGCAATCGCGGAACGGATCCCCTTGCGGGGCCAGGGGCAGCGCCCCTACCCGTGATCTAACCATCGCGAGGGTTCCTTTGCGATCCAACAGCGCCTAAACCCGCTGTCCCAAAACGATTTGGGCCGACACATTGCCGTTTCGGAAAAATCTTCCCGGCGGGTTCGTTTTTAGTGATTTCGGGTGCAATCGCGGAGCAAATCCCCTTGCGGGGTTAGGGGCAGTACCCCTACCCGCGATCTAACCATCGCGAGTTGCTCCTAAGCGATCTAATGGCGCCCAAGCCCACTGTCCCAAAAAATTTTGGGGCGAAACGAAGCCGTTTTGGAAAAATCTTTCCGGTAGCCGAAGCCTACAAGCGACTAAACACTTGTGCTTCGATTACTCGAGAAAAATACTCATAAAAACCCAAAAATCACAATTTTACAGAAAATTACAGAAACTTTAGTTTTCATAAAACCAAAAATTAAACTCGTACAAGCCTTGCACGTGGCTCTGATACAACTGTTGTGTCTTCCGGGCCGCGAAAACCCCGAATCACCCAAGGCCAACGGATCCGTGCAAGGAAAAACCGAATGAAAATACGAGTACGAGTTTCAAAGACTCTAGATCTACACTAGATGAGAGTTATACCTTCGAAGCGTGCCCTTTTGCGTTCCCGCTCGTCCAAGGAATTGTCGGATCTCTAGAGTATCAAAATAGATACTCCTCTAGAAGTATCCACACGAACACGTAGGTGGAGAAAACACACAAAAGGTGTGCTAGCACCTTGTGTGGTCATGGCAAGAGGAGGAAAGGGAGAGAGCTCTCTTGAGGAAGAAGAAGAAGAAGTAATGCCTTGAATGAAAATCAAATTTCATTCACCACTTTTGTGTGGCCGGCCACTCCATGGAGTGTAACTCCCATTCCACATTAATCACAATTAATGTGAAGCCGTTAAGAGGTGTTTTGTAACTCCTATGATGTGGCACATCATGAAGATGTGGACCATTACCATTGGTCCACATCTTGCCTCCTCACAATGATGTGGCAAATGAGTAACCTCCACTCATTTAATGTGGCCAACCCACATTAAATGCAATGGAGGCTTGTAACCTCCATGAGGTGGCAAAACAAGATGATGTGGAACAACACTATTGGTCCACATCTTGCCACCTCACTCATGATGTGGCAAAGAGTCAAGTCAAACTTGACTCTTCCTCTTCCTCTCTAGTCAAGTCAAACTTGACTCAATCTCTCTCATGGTTGATCTAATCACTACAACAAATTTGTTAAAAGACAACGGTTAAAAACCGTTGTCATAGGCCCTTTAAACCCGTTGTAACTGACACTGTTGTTAAATGTGCGGTAAAAGACAACGGTTAAAAACCGTTGTCTTTGACCACATTAGACAACAGTCATGCAACGGATTTAAAGTGTTGTCTTTTAATACCAAAGACAACAGTTCTGCAACAGTATAAAACCGTTGTAATTGCCAGTTTTGCAAAAATTTGATCGCAGATATACTTTTAACAACATATACACTATTGTCTTTCTTCAAAATTTAGTTTAAAACCATTGTCTTAGAATACTTTTCACAACGGTTAAAAATCGTTGTCTTTGTACATTCAGTTGCATGTCTATATATGTACTTTTCACAACGGTTAAAACCATGGCCATTGCACACAAACTGGTACAACGTAACATTTATACATTCACAAAAATAGTTTTCAACATATATACATTCGATTAGCTGTCTTTAATTTATATATACATCTTGTCTCAAACAAAAACCCGTACATGTGTACATTCACTTAAGTTTATAAAAAATTCTATACAATTACTACAAGCTATCCAAACATGACCACAAGTAGTATCCAATCATGACAACCACAAAAGATGAAACCACAAAATTAAGTTTATAAGACCACAACCATGCAAACCCAGCTTGCAAACCCAGCTTGCAAACCCAGCAATTTCTCCCTGGTTCTTTTTCTGCATACCCAGCTTGCAAACCCATCAATTTCTCCCTGTTATGAAAATAAAATATAGTTAAAGCCATAGAAAAAAAGAATGGCCAAATAAGCACAAGAAACGTTGTCGCTTCACAATTTCATGAGTAGTGAAGCAAGTGAGCACGAAAAAAGTTTATGAAACTGGTTCATATGGCTGTTCCAACCCTTCAAATTCATTTCTTTTGTTAGTTCAAGGCTAATTGTACAAAGTTGGACAAATAGTACAGCAGATAAGTTAAAGAAATAAGGTAATTGAATTAAATCATCTTGTGCATGAAATAGAGCAAAAGTGTGCAGGACTGAAACTAGGATTGGCAAAAACGTCTTAGCAAGCAGATGAAGTTGAATCCAACACATACCAAGTACACATGAGCTATACATAATCTAATATGATAACACCACCCTGCTTAAGTCAAGGTGAAGCCTTACACGGAATAAACCAACAATCCCTTACTTCGAGAATGTTGGAAAAGAAATAATGTTAAGAAAGACATCGTATATAAAGCAACTACGAACAACATACTTGCAAGCAACACATAGAGCGCAAGTATTGTTACCTTATTGGAGAAATGTAGTTGCTTGCAAGGATTGTTACTTGCAAGTAAGGGATTGTTAAGAAAGACATCTATTCTTACATGTAGTTGCTTGCTTATTAAATAAATTAACCTCACATGAACTACTGAGAAATAATACAAACTAAATGGAAATAGAACCCATGTTTAGGGATAAAAAGAAAATAAAATGGCATACAAATACTTTTGACACACACCTCTTCAAAGGGATGACACCCTGGTTTAGTTTGAAGCTCCAGCTGTAACCGCTGTAATTGGGCAGAAATGTTATGCAATTATTTCTTTTATACAAATTCTAAGATAGGAAAAGAATGTGCCTAATCGCCATTCAACTATTGGATCCTTGGAATGACTGATAAAACAATATCTTTTAAGTTGTCAATTTAGGTATGCCAATCATTTAGTAAAAGAGAAAGAAGCACCTGGGCATGACTAACAATCTCACCACGAACAACATACTCACATTTTAGAACCTGAAGAAAAAGATAACAAAGTATTAATGTATGTTATAGATTCTCACACTGCCCTGTTGGTTTTCTGCAAAATAAAATCATCTAGAAGACAAAAGGTACAAGATAATTTCTAGACTATTGGAATATATAGAAGACATGGCATACTTGGTTGAAGGAGTAACATAAAATGGATCAGTTTGTTACTTGAAATGAAATACTTCTATACTAAAATTCTCGAAATAAAATTCTTGGATACCGGAGATGTCCGCCACTAGTGCCTCCATTTATATAAAAGCAGCTTCTCCTAGTTCTTAAAACAATGCTTCATTACATACAGTTCAAAAATTCAAAGATTCTTATAAACCAATTGATTGCAAAATACTGACAAATAATAAAACAACACAACCCGGAAAGTGGGCGCCCAGCTCGCAAAGGTACAGTATAGTGGTTACCTTATGTAGATAAAACTTCACATCTGCTACACTTATGACAATGTCAGCTTCCAGTTTAGCTGTAACAAACCTGGATAATTCTCAAATCTCAGTATTCAGATGAATGAACTGACGTCTTTTAATATGTATGAAAAGAAAAAACACAATGGATAAGGAAAATCATTTAAAAAGGTAAAATAGCAATAAACTCAATTTCTGAACATATAGTCATGAATAAAGAGGAAACTGGAGAAGCTGACAGCGAACTATGTGATGATTGCAACTGTGTTAAAAATGAAATGTCTCCTTATCCTATTCATTAAAGCACTGTACATTTCTTAATACTTTTTATGATAAAATATACTTCTAAAACCATCACTCTTTGAATAAAAAACTTCTAGAAAGACTACTTTCAGTCCAAGAGAAAATGTATCCACATGTTGTAAAAAAATTCAGATTCTCCATATAAAGTCTTCATGTTAAGAGGAGCCTAACACCCTTCTCTGAAACTCAAGTTAACTGATAGGGACAATCAATAAGTAGAAAAAAGCTTCTTCTTTTTTTGAAAAAAAATGAAACTTATGTCTTCACAAGCCTTTGGTTACCAACAATAATACTGTTGGCATGGGTGAATGATATTATGTCACCCATGTTGACATGATTTCACTGACAGAAACTATATGGTTTGAGATATCGCTGTCAGTTGGCACGAGTTAAACATCTTGTTCTATCTGCCCACCAATGCATAGAATGGTCACGATAGGCAAATCAAGGGGGAAGGTTGTCTACCTCCTGGATTAGTCGGGAGAAGCCCAAACACTTGGATTATTAAAAAAAAAATGCAAGCATTCTCTGAGTGAGAAGATTTTGAACAACTTCTCTTTGTCAACTCATAGTATCTCTACACAACCCACCCACAAACACCTTTTGTATGCAAAGGGGCTTGCTCAAGCTCTACGACAACTCAGTGAGCTCGAGACAACTTTGTGAAATTTTCTTCAACTCATGAATAGCTTTCCCTGAGAACCGCACTCAAGCTCTACACTGCTGAGTGTTTTCTTTGACTCACGAATAGCTCCAAAATGGTTGAGGCTCAAATAACTTTCGTTGATTTTGGAAGCAGCAGAATAGCTCCTTTAGGTACATTCTTCTTTTTTCAGCTCCATCCTCAACACCAATTCACCACTAGTAGGATATGTTGACACTTTGTATGACACCAAAAGTGTTTCATTCTGGCATAGGCACACTAAAAACTCTGGATCGGAAAGAGATTTTAAACCTTGAATTTAACCTCTAAGACCTCTAACTGGTGTAGAATATGTACTCTAGTGCAATAAAAGCTTCAAAAGAAGCAATTTTTTTTATCACATAGTTGTCTATTTGGTGGAGCACTCTCTACATGAAGAACAAAGAGAAAGGCAATTTGCTTCATAAAATGAGCTGCCTCAGAAGATATACACACAGAACAAAGAAAATGCTAATAGGTAATTTTAACTTCCATTTTCACGATAATAAAAGATCAATTTTCACAAGAGCTTCACCTATATTGTTCCCATTAGAATGAAAGTCATCTGGCCTCGATCCAAGCTTCATATACTTCATCTTTCCAAATGCTGCAAGAGGCTGAGAACCCTAATTATCCCATCCCCCTTCAAAACCTTGGGTACATGGGAAAGGTCTGTTCTAGGGGTTGGTGAATAGTGAATTTCCTCATCAAGGAGAAGACCAAATCTCAAACCTTCTTCCAACAGATGCCTTCAATATCTTCCATAGTTGCCTGCAAGACTTCATCCTAAAGCATTAAACTGCTGCAGGAAAGAGAAGGAAAAACAAGGGGCTAGAGAACTTTGCACAGAGTCAAAGCTTTTAGACATTGTAACCTTGAAGGAAACTAATCAGCTCCAATCCTTTTTCGTTGACAGAGTAAAAGGAAAAGAAAAGCAAAAAAAAAAAATGATGAGTGCCAAGCTGAACAGGGTGACCTCTATATAACCATGGGCAGGGGAAACGAAAGAAAAGAAAGAAAGAAAGAAAAGAGAAGCAGGAGGAGCAGGGGGACAAATAATTATCGAATTTTTGTACAGCCCTCTCCTATACCTTTGCGAGTTGGGCGCCGGGATGGCTGAGGATGGAGTAGTAGATGAGGCCGACGGAGGTAACGAGGGAGAGGCAAGCGAGGCAGGTGCCGGTGACATAGAGGAAGACTCGTTTGGTGTGGTCGAGTGCTTGGGGGTGGTCAGCAGAAGCGCGACGGAGATGGTGAGGAGGGTGATCGCCCATTTGTAGGCCATCTTGCCCACGCGCTTGAAGTCCCTCTCGTCGTCTGGGGCAGAGCGAGGCGGAGGCTCGGGGCGGACGGGGGCGGGAGCGGAGGCGGAGGCGGAGGCGAAGGCGGTGGAGTTTGGGGATTATTCTTCTCCTTCTCCTTGGGTAAGGGTTCACCGGTGACTCCTTCACCAGAGACATTTTTCTCGGTAGGAAGGCTAAGGGAGGAAAAGATCGTATGAAGAGAGGGGTTTAGGGTTCGGGAAGGCTAAGGGGGAAAACAGGGCGCCAAAAAATTTTGAGGGGAGCAAAACGTTGCTACAACGAAAATGACAACGGTTTATTAAAACTATTGTCTTTGACCCCTAAAAAAGCGCTTAAAGACAACAGTTTCAAAAAACCATTGTAAAAGGTGTTGTTGATTTTACAAAAAGTCAATCAACGACAACGGTTTTTGCAAAACTGTTGTCTTTTATTTTTTGGAGGAGCTCAAAGACAACGGTTTTGTCAAAAACCGTTATCTTTTACCAAATTAACAACAGTTCCTTCTAAAACCGTTGTCTTTATGGTGTTGTCTTTTAACATTTTTGTTGTAGTGAATCTAACCATTTGATTCAAGTCAACTTAATATAATGAATCTAATTCATTAAATTAAATTGATCTAATGAGTCATAATCTAAATTAGACTCATTAAATACATGAATCAACTTGAGTCTAACTCAATTAGCCCAATTTGGATTACTCTTAATCCAATTTGATTCATCAAATGAATCTAATCCTCTTGGTTCATCATATGAACCAAATCTCCATCTAAATGTCCTAAGTGTGTGACCCTATAGGTTCTTGTAACGTTGGCAATGCCCTAAACCCATTTAGGAGCATAAGTAATGAGCGGTATCTAGCAACACATCATTACTGCCCAAGTTACAAGAAATGTCGAGATCCAACATCACCTTGTGACTACTAATTGTGACTCCTCACAATATGTGACATTGTCCTTCTATCCTAGACATCTAGATTGATCAATATGAGGCATAGACCGTGTCATCCTCTAATCAATCTAAATCTTGAACTCCAAGTAGACTAACTCGATCAAATGAGCTCAACATCTCATGTTGACTCATTTGGGCATGGCCATTCACTTAGTGGTCTCACTCAATCAAGAATATTGATGTCGCTCCCATCATATGGGAGGGATAGATCTCATCTACATCACTCACATCCCTCTGCATAATTTGTTACATACCCGGTAATCGCCTTTATAGTCCACCCAGTTATGGGTGACGTTTGACGAAACCAAAGTACATAACTCCTTATGTAGGGATCCATGGTGACTTTAGGTCTAAGGACTAATAGTCATACTAATAGTCACATGAAAAAGTATATGAAACTCATATAACGATCCATGATACTTTCTCATGGCGGGTCATTCAGTATACATTCTCTAATGCATACCCATGTGTCAGCTTGATATCTCTATATCCATGACTTGTGAGATCAAGTCATCGAGCTGACCTACATGCTAGTCTTATTGTATTAACATTGTCCCTGAATGTTAATACTCGACTAGGAATGATTTAGAGTAGTGTTCCCTATATCATCTCACTATCGATTCAACCAATCGATTGATATAGGTAAGAACGCTCTACTCATGGGCGTTATTATACTTAGTTTATTTGGCACTAATACAAGTAAGTATAATAACCAAAATCAAGTACCTTTATTAATATACAAGAATATGATACAATGAGTCCATACAATCATCAAATGATTGGCTCTAGGGCTCTAACTAATACTATGTGCCCAAGTTTATGATGTGCTATGTGCCCAATTATGCATGTGATCATGATGTGCTGTGTTCCCAAAAATTCATGATGAGTTGTGTGCCAATTATACATGCTTTCTGTTATGCCTAAGAGTTGCTTCCCTATCAATTGGGACTAGGAGCACTCTTCATGATATGATTATGACATGAATGATAGGTTAAGAATTTAAGATATGTATGACATGCTACTTTACTTTTAAGGCTTGTACCAAGGGTGGGCTCCATAAGCGCCCCGGGGTTGATGGACTAAGAAACGGGCCTCGTTAGGGATGGGCTCCTAAGTGCCCCTAGGTCGATGGACTAAGAAACGGGCCTAGTATGTATGCCTTGTAGGGTTCAAGACTTGCTACCTTGGACCTACATAGGACGCGCGCATTTATGTATGTGGTACAAGCCGGGGCCCTACTTATGTTGAGATTATGTTTAAGTATGTATATTATAAGTTTTCAAAAGACATATTGCATATGTTTTCATGATACATGTTTAGAAATTCACCTTGCATATACCTTATGATTATGCCATGATATTTATGATGATGTTATGATATGTCAGGGTGCATTTGATGATTATGTTATGTTATGTTATGCCATGATACCTTACGATTATGTTACGATATGCCATGATATGCTACATGCTATAACGAAATTATCTCTATGTTTTATGTCTTGTGATTCTGATATGCTATACGGTTTTTGTGAGTAGGAAAGGAACTTACTGAGCCATGAGTGCTCACAGCTTACTTTCTTGTACCACAGATAAAGGCAAGGAATGGATGAACTAGGGGAGCAGCAGGAGGGGCTAGAAGGATGTGTGTGGTAGTGGCTTGGCTAAAGGAGAAAAACCTGCTTTTGTTTAATAAGAACTATGCCTAGTTTATGTTACTACGTTATGACTCTATGACATTAATTTTGTGTTTGGGTATTATGACTTAAAAATCATGTTAAGTATACTATGTGGTTTTATATGTCCAGGTGATTAGTCATGTTGATTTTAAAGAAAAGAAAAGTTTTAATTTCTATAAATAAGACTTCCGCTGTAGTAAGTAGGTATGTATGTGTAAAGTAACCCCTGCCGCCTTAGCAGGAGGGACGGGGCGTTACATCCTCTTCCTCTCCTCCTTTTCTTCTTTATTGGTGGCCGACGGCATCAACTCTCAAGGAGCTTGTTGGTGGCCAGATTTTGCTTGGAGAAGGAGAGAAAGGAGTTTTTGTTTCTAGCACCCTTGAAGCTTGGTGGTGTGGCCGAACCTCATCTATTCTTGGAATTCTTGTGGTGGCCGAAACTCACAAGAAGAAGAAGGAAGCTTGGGTGGTTCTCGTCTCGGTAGATCGTCGCTCACACGATGTCCGAGATAAGAAGAGGAATATGATAGAAGATCAAGAGGTTGTTGTTTACAAAGAAAGGTATAACTAGTAATTTCTATTCCGCATCATACTAGTTTTATTTGTATAGATTTTGAAATACCAAACAGAAGAGGCATATGATTCTAGGTTTCAAATTTGTGATTCGAGTTTGTATTTTTTTTATTTTTTGAATTTGTGATTCAATTGTTCGTTTTGGTTAAACCTAGGGTTATATAAGGAAATTAAATATTAAATTTCTTTAAAAGGCTTTGTCTAGGAAGTGGTGGGTGCTCCCATACCCAAGAAGGCCTAATGTCTCGCCATGTTTAACCTGGAAGCTGATTTCTAAAATTAATATTTAATTGAATTTGTAACATGGGTGGATTTAGATCAATAATGTTAAGCATCGTTTGCAATCCAATTCTAAACCACTAAGAACAGATAACTTAAATTTCGAATCAATAATGTTAAGTTTCATTTGCGATTTCTAATTTAATTTCTAAAGAACACAATAGGTTGTTAGTAAAGGTTCAGGACTTGTACAAAATTTGTGTACAGGGGAACCAGTATGATATTCCGCATAGCAACCAACAACTCTTATCTATTGCCGCTCATATGGATTATGAGATTTGGAAAATGGATGTCAAGACAGCTTTCCTTAACGGAAGTCTTGAAGAAAACATCCATATGAAGCAACCAGAGGGGTTCATTGAAAAAGGCAAAGAGCATATAGTGTGGAAGCTAAATCGGTCTATTTATGGACTGAAGTAAGCTTCAAGATCTTGGAACATCCGGTTTAATAAAGTAATCCAGTAATATAGATTTATTCAGTGTCCGGATGAGTCTTGTGTATATAAGAAGTGTGATGGAAACGTGATGGTATTTCTTGTACTATACATAAATGACATTTTTGATAGTTGGAAACAATATCAAAGTGTTGTCGGAAGTAAGGGTATGGTTGTCCAAGCAATTCGATATGAAGGACTTGGGTGAATGCACACATATTCTCGGGATCAAAGTAATAAGGGATCATAAGAAAAGAATGTTGTGCTTATCCCGATCTTCTTATACCAATACTATCCTAGCTTGTTTTAGCATGCAAGACTCCATGAAAGGTTTTTGTACCTTTTGGGCATGGAGTATATTTATCTAAAGAGATGTCTCCAAAGACATCAAAAGAGATAGAAGAAATGAAGGCAGTTCTTTATGCTTCGGCTATAGGAAGCCTAATGTATGCTATGCACGAGACCAGATATCTGTTTTATCATGGGCATGGTTAGCAGATATCAAAGTAACCCAGGACCGGGACACTGGACTGCCGTAAAGTGTCTATTAAATTACCTTAGAGGGACTAGAGATTATATGCTAGTTTACAAGGCAGATGATTTGCTCCCTATGGGATACACGGATTTTCATTTCCAATCAGATAAGGACAATAGTAAGTCAACCTCGGGGTTTTGTGTTTACTTTAGGAGGTTAAGCCATAACAATGGAGGAGTGATAAGCATAGATGCTTTTCGGACTCCACATGGAAGCTGAGTATGTGGCAGCCTCTAAGGCAGTCATAGAAGTTGTATGGCTCAGAAACTTCATGATGGACTTAGATGTGATTCCTGGTTTGCCCAAAATTATTACAATGTATTAATAAGTGGTGCAGTAGCAAACTCGAAGGAACCACAAGCCCATAAGGCAAGTAAACACATATATAGAGCACAAGTACCACCCAATACAAGACATCGTATAATGAGGAGAAGTTGTTGCCGCCTAGATAACATCAGATGATAACCTGGGAGATCCTTTCACTAAGGCCCTTCCGGCGAAAACTTTTGATCGGCATGTTGAAGGAATGGGAATCAGATGTATGACAGCGTTTATGACAGCATAGTCTTTTAGTATAAGTGGGAGATTGTTAGAGTGTATACTAAAAGCTTAGCTTTTTGTAAACATTTATTTTGAAATAAAGAATCACATTGGTCAAATGTCTACATTTATATGCTAAGTGTAGTTGTTCAATTAATTAATATTGTAGATAACATGGTGTGTGGTGTCACATACAGAAGATCATGTTATCAATTCCTTATAAATTATAAACAGTAGCTCACGACAAAGATGGAAAGGAACAAACCATTGGAATTGTCGTAGTGTAATTTAGTATTAGTTTCTCTTAACTATAAAATTATACTAGTACACTATGAGTGTATTGAGCAGGACCATTTAAGGTAGGTTCTTTTTATACTGACTGCATAAAAGAACAAGACCTTTGTTATTACGGAAGTGTGTGCTCTTAATCATGATATAATAACAAGCGCATATACTAAATATTCATTTCTTTAATTTATCAAAGGGTGCGATTTAGTTCGATAAATCAATAGGCCCGATAAGTTGGGAAATGATATTATTTATATGATGTGTTGTTGATTATAGAATAAAACTGTGTCCTACTAATCTAGGTTGATAATGTCCCCAAGAGGAGCTCATAAGGATTGTCATGTAAACCCTGCAGGTGGACTTAGTCCGGCATGACGATAAGGTTGAGTGGTACTACTCTTGGATGCTAGATATTAATTAAGTGAGTTGTCAGTAACTCATTTAATTAGTGGACATTCGATATTTTAAACACAGGGAGATTAACACACTCATGATAAGAAGGAGCCCATATAGTAATATGGGATTGGTGCGGTAGTTCAATAATAACTCTTTAGTGGAATGAGATATTATTGATGAACTCGAGTTGGGTGTTCGGGGCGAACACGGGAAGCTCATCGGGAGACCAAAACCAATTCCTCCTCTCGGTCCCTGTCGTAGTCTCTTATTTATAAAGTGTTATATCCACCTTCTTACCCACCTTAATGTAGCCGGCCAAGTTTAGCTTTAGCCCAAGCTAGGGCCGACAAAACCAAGGTTAGATGGGTCAAGTAGGTGGTCGGCCCTAGCTTGAACCCAAGCTTAGGTGGCCGGCCATAATTAAATTAAAAGGGATTTTAAAAATTAAAATATTTCCTTATGTGGAAACCATGATTTTAAAATAAAGTTTAAAATTTAAATCTTTCCTTTTATAGCTTTCTACTAAAGATTATGAGAAAGATTTGATATTTTTCCTTATTTGTAGTTAAAAGGAAGATTTTAATTTTTGATAAAACTTTCTTTTTTGTAACCATCCTCATGATTTTAAAAGAGAGTTTTAATATTAAATCTTTCCTTTTATAGTTTCTACAAAAGATTAAGAGAAAGGTTTGATATCTTTCCTTATTTGTAGATAGAAAGGAAGATTTTAATTTTGGAGAAAATTTTCCTTATTGTAATCATCCACATGTTTTAATAGAGAGATTTTAATTTATAAAAATTTCCTTTTATAATCAACCATGAAGGGAATTTTTAAAGAGAAATTTTTATTTTAAAAATTTTCGGAAACAAATTAGGAAGTTTTAATTTTATGTTTAAAACTTTCCTTGTTTGGAAAAGTTGTAGGGGTCGGCCACATTAATAAATAAAAGGAATTTTCAATTAAATTTTTCTTTCATTGGCAAGGAAAATAAGGAAGTTTTTATTAAAACTTTCCTTATTTGCCAAGATCAAGGAATATAAAAGAGAGGGTAGAGGTGCCTCACCTCATAACAATATATCATCTATCATCTCTCTTTTCTTCCTTGGTGTGGCCGACCCTCTTCTTTCCATTCTCTTCTTCTTATGGTCGAACCTCATCTTCTCTTGGAGTTCTTGTGGTGGCAGGATCTTGTTTGGAGAAGAAGGAGAGAAAGGAGGCTTTGTTTCTAGCATCCCTTGGAGCTTGGTGGTGGTGGCCGAGCCTCATCATCTCTTGGAGTTCTTGTGGTGGCCGAAACTTGCTTGGAGAAGAAGGAAGCTTGGGTGGATTCTCGTCTCGGTAGATCGTTGCCCACGCGACGCTCGAGATAAGAAGAGGAATACAACAGAAGATCGTGAGGTCTATAAGATATAAAAGGTATAACTAGTTATTAGTTTCCGTATCATAACTAGTTCATCCTTTTATTTAGATCTTGAAATACCAAATACAAGAGGCTAATGAATCTAGGTAATTGAATTTATGTTTTCAATTTTGTGTTTCTTTTGTTTTTAAAACTTGTGATTCGATTGTTCTTTTTGGTTAAACCTAGGGTTAATTACTAAAAGGAAATTAAATATTAAATTTCGTTGAAAGGCTTTGTCTAGGAAGTGGTGGATGCTCTCACACCCAAGAAGGCCTAGTGTCTCGCCATGTTTAACCTGGAAGTCGGTCTTTGAAGTTAATATTTAATTGAATTTGTAGCATGGGTAGATTTGGATCAGTAATGTTAAGCATCGTTTGTGATCCAAGTCTAAACCACTAAGAACTGATAGATTGAATTTGAAATCAATAATGTTAATTTCCGTTTGCGGTTCCAAATTTAATTTCTAAAAACACAATCGGTTGTTAGGAAGGGTTCAGGACTTGTACAAAATTTTTGTACAGGGGAACCGGTACGATATTCCGACTAGCAACCCACAATCACCTCCTAAAATTCTAAAATACCGCTATGTTGCACCAGTATAGTGATGCAATAAAGTACCGAGTGTTCCTGACCACTCTTTAGGCTCTACACAGAGATGGTTCGATAAACTTCCAGTCTAATTTATCACCTACTTCAAAGACTTCAAAAATACTTTCCTGCACCATTTCGCTAGTAGTAGGACATATAAAAAAATCAACCATAGTCTTTTCACGCTCAAACAAGAAGCCAAGGAGTCCTTACAAGTGTCTATTAAATGCTTCAACCAAGTGGCATTGGACTATTGGCGCTACTCGTAATTCCATTATGTTTCCCCTGTACAAAAATTTGTACAGGTACAGAACTTTTCCTAGCAACCCATGTGCTTTTCAGAAGTTAAACTTAGATTGTAAACGAAACATAACATTATTAATCCAAGTTCAACCCATTTGTTCATCAGAAGTTAAACCATGTTACAAAAGTTGATTAAATATCTATTTTAAGGATTGGCTTCCAAGTCCTTGGCGAGGCACTCGGCCTTCTTGGGTATGGGATCATCCACCACTTCCTAGTCAAAGCCTTTCAAAGAAATTGAATATTTAAACTCCTTACAGTAAACCCTAGGTTAAACTACAAAGACCTCAATCAAAGCACAAGATCACTAGCCTCTTGTGTTGGTACTTCAGGATCCATATAAAGGAAAAATAAACTAGTACACAGCGAAAATAATTAACTAGTTATACCTTTCTTCTTTGTAGCTTAAAGACCTCTTGATCTTCTGCTATATTCCTCTCCTCCACTTGGACATCGTGTTGGCAACGATCTACCAAGATGAAAAAACACCCAAATCCTTCTTTCTTCCAAGACTTTCGGCCACCAAGGGATCAAAGCTAGGAACACCACCTCTTGTTCTTCTTTCTTCCTTGCAACCCGCCGGCCACAAGATGGTTGAAGCCTCTTGATGCCGCTGGCCTTAGGTTAGAAAGCAAGGGGAGAATAAGAATATGAGGGGGCTGGCCACAAGGAAAATAGAAGAGGAATAGAAATTATGTAGATGATTATTTCCTCTAAGGCACCATCTATCCTCTTTTATAATCCTTGGTAATGGCTAAAAAGGAAAGATTTTAACAATAATTAAAATCTCTCTTTTAAACTTCCTATTGTGGATGGCTACAAAAGGAAAGTTTTAAAATTAAAAATTCCTCTTTTAAACATTGTAGATGGCTACAAAAAGGAAAGATTTTTAAAATTAAAATCTCTCTTTTAAATCATGGTTACAAAAAAGAAAAGTTTTAATAAAAATAAAATCTCTCTTTTAAACCATTGTAGATGACTACAAAAGGGAAGATTTTTTAAATTTAAAACTCTCTTTTAAAACCATGTGAAAGGCTTTAGAAAAGGAAAGTTTTTAAAATTTAAAATCTCTCTTTTAAAACATTGTAGATGGCTACAAAATGAAAGATTTAAAAATTAAAAACCCACTTTTAAACCCATCTTGGTCGGCCCCTTGCTTGGGCACCAAACAAGGGGTGGTCGACCCCTTGCTTGGGCACCAAGCAAGGATATGGCCGGCCATAAGGATGACTTGGGTGGATGCGAGAATTTATACATAGAGGCTACAACAGGGACCTAGAGGAGGAATTGGTTTTGACCTCCTGATGAGCTTGAGCTTCCTGTGTTCGACCTGAACACCCAACTCAAATTCATCAATAATAACTCATACCACTAAAGAGTTATTATTGAACTACCGCACCAATCATATATTACATTATAGGCTCTTTCTTATCATGAGTGCGTTAATCTCCCTGTGTTTAAGATATCGAATGTCCATTAATTAAATGAGTTACTGACAGCTCACTTAATTAACATCTATCTCCAAAAGTAGTATCATTCAACTTCATTGTCATATCAGAACTAAGTCCACCTGCAGATTTACATGACAATCCTTATGAGCTCCTCAAGGGGACATCATCATCATAATAAATAGGACACAGTTTCCTTCTATAATCAACAACACACCATATAAATAATATTATTTCTCAACTTATCGGGCCTATTGATTTAACGACTAAATCTCACCCTTTGATAAATTAAAGAAATAAATACTAAGTGCATGTGCTTGTTATTATATCGAGATTAAGAGTACGCATATCCATAATAACAAAGGTTCTATTCTTTTATGTAGTCAGTATAAAATGAACAACCTCAAATGGTCCTGCTCTACACACACATAGTGTACTAGTGTAATTTTATAGTCAAGATAAATTAGTACCAAATTACACTACAACCATTCCAATAGTTTGTCCCAATCCATCTTGGTTGTGAGCTTTTATTTATAATTTATAAGGAACTGATAGCATGATCTTTTGTGTGACACCACACACCATGTTATCTACAATATAAATTAAATGGACAACTACATTTAACTAAATGCAGACATTTGACCAATGTATTTCTCATTTCAAAATAAGTGTTTATACAAAAAATTAGGCTTTTAGTATACATTCTAACAATCTTCCACTTATACTAAAAGATCATGCTACCATATGCCATACATCTGATCCCCATCCCCTCAACATGCCCATCAAAAGCTCTCGTCGGAAGGGCCTTAGTGAAAGGATCTGCCAGGTTATCTTCTGATGCAATCTTGGCGACAACAACTTCTCCTCGCTTTACGATGTCTCGTATCAGGTGGTACTTGCGCTCAATGTGTTTACTTGCCTTATGGGCTTGTGGTTCCTTCGAGTTTGCTATTGCACTACTATTATCACAATAAATTATGATAATTTTGGCAAACCAAGAATCACATCTAAGTCCATCAATGTAATACCCACTAAGCTTGTAAGATAAATATATGAATGTGGTATTTTTCCTTAGAAAAATAATAGGAAGTGAGTTGAAGCAAAAAGAAATAAAATGAAATAAAAAGAAGAGGAGGTCAAGGATTGAACCATGAACCTCTTATATTATATTTCATAGAATTAATTAGTAGAAACCAATTGGGATAGAGAGAAGATGTTGATAACAAAGGAGGGAAACTCATGATAAAGGTAAGAGTAAAAGCTAGCCAAAAGAAAACAAGAAAGGAGCAAGAGAAAGGCAACTTGTCTTCCTCCCTTTCTCTCCCTCTTCCTCTTTGTTTTTGCCGAAAATTTAAAGAGGGAATTGAGAGGATTCAATCCCCCTTATTTCATCATGAATGGTAAGAATAAATGAATAAATAAAATAAATAGGAAATAGAAAAAAAAAGGCTAAGGGAGAAGGAAAGCAAAAATCAATTTTGCTTCCTCTTCCCCCTTAACATAAAAGGGAGCAAGAAAAGAGAAGGTTATTTTTCTCTCATTTTCTATCATTCTTCCTCTCCCTCACCGAAACCATCAGTCCCCTCTCCTCCATCTTCGTCCCCAAAGCCAAGGTTTTCTCCTAAGAAAGCCTAAGATACAAGGAGGACTTAGCAAGGGAATCAAGGGAAAGGAACTAGAAGGAGAGACTACTTCTTTCATCACCATACCTTAGATCCACAAGCGAAAAGGATGTAAGCTTCCCCTCACCTGTGGTACAAGGCTTTTTATGTGATTTTCAGATTTTATGAGGATTAGAAAACCTAGGAAAGAATTTTAGAAAATTCGGCTAAAGAAAGGGTTTTCAAATCTAGGAAGGTTTAAACAAGTCTTTATTTCATGATATTTTTGTATGCTATGTAGGAAGGATTTGTTGGAACAATCCCAATGGTCCGTGGGACCATGTGTTTTGGTGTTTGGGCAAAGGGTTTAAGTTAGGTTCACCCTTGTATTTAATATGTGTACTTGAGTTGTGCAGGACTGCAGGTGACACATATGACTCAGCTTGATGTCTTCGGGTCCGATGAAGGATGGCATTGAGGACAAGCCGCGGGCTTGAATGCATCTGAGGGATCGTGGACAAGGCAGCAAGGACAAGGGCCGAGGGAAGCGACTTCGAGGCATACGCGAAGGATGGCATTGGAGACAAGCCGCGGGCTTGGATGCATCCGAGGGACGAGAGCCAAAGGAAGTAGGCTTGAAGGCAAGAGGTCAAGGCTGCAAAGAAGAGTCGAGTGAGTCGTGAGGGTCCGAGTGCGAGTGAAATGTACTCGGGATGGGAAACCCTAAGTTTAGGGTTGTACCAGTCGACTGGTGGTGAGCACAGAAGCTTTCTGTGCCCAAAATGGTTGGGATCAGTCAACGGTCATGGGACCAGTCGACTGATAGATAGCCGTTGGGCTGGCACCAGTCGACTGGTGCATGGACCAGTCGACTGGTAACGGGCAAAACAGCATAGCTGTTTTCCCGAGCTCTATAAGAGGGAGCTTGGTTTGGCCGGCCAGAGTTGACAAAATTAGACTTGGTTAAGGTCTAATTAGTAGTCTACAAGTGCTCAAGTGTTTGTGGAATCCAAGAGGTCTTGGTGTGTTGTGGTGAGGTTTCTCCACCCACAAGGAGCGACTTGAGATAGCCGGAGTTTCCGGGGGCTAATCCACCGAAGGATCGGGATCGTCCACCTTACGGACAGCCGTGGAGTAGGAGCATCATCTCCGAACCACGTTAAATCGACGTGTATTGGTTTGCTAGTTCTTTTCCTTCTTTAGCTTTCGTATTCATTGCTTTAGTATTTGTATTTCCGCTTGCGCACTAACGAATACGTAGGAAGCTAACGATTTGGGGGCGCCGTCTATCCAACCCCCCTTCAAGCCGGCCGCAAGATCCTCCAACAAGTGGTATCAGAGCGAGGACGCTCTCCGTCGGACTAACCGCCGAGGAAGCAAAGATGACCGGCTTGATAGATCCGCCAAAGTTCGAAGGAGGAAGCTTATGGGACATCACCTTTTGGATGGTGAATATGAAGACCTTCTTCGAGACGGATTGGGACACAATGATGGTGGTTGAAGAGCCATTTGAAGTCCCTAAAGACAAGAAAGGGAAGAAGCTCCGACCACGACGTTGGACCGAGGAGCAAACCACACGATCGGAGGCAAATTCAAAGGTAATATCAATATTGATTGAAATTTTGCCTTCTAACGTGATAAGTCGTGTAGGTGAATACAAGAACGCCCACGAGTTGTGGAGCAAGGTAAAGAAAGTTCTAGGAGAAGAACTTTTGCCTACACATGATGAGATAGAGCCCAAGGAGATGGGCTTAGTAGCTCAAGAAGAGGAGGAGGAGCAACCGGAAGTTGAGTCATGCTCAACATCCGAGGAGGAGAAGGAAGATGAAGCATCATCAACATCCTCAACGGTTGAAGAAGAATCCAAGACGGATGAAGAAGAGGTCTTGGAGGTCAACCTAGTGAGCACCTCCACCGAAGTCAAGTCAAAGGACCATATCATTTGCTTCGGTTGCAATGAAAAAGGGCACTACAAGAGTAGATGTCCTATGGGTAAGAAAGAGGTAAATTCTAAACCCATTCAAGTTGATTTGAACACTAATGTGGGTTGTAGGAATGAAGAAGCCCAAAGGAGGAGGATGCGCATTGTGTGCTTCACATGTGGAATGAAGGGTCACTTCCACACCAAATGCCCCAAGAAGGGGGAAATCAAGAAGCTTGCGCATCTAAAGAAGTGGGAAAAGAAGAAGAAGAGCTCAAATCAAGGGGGAGCTTCAAGGGTAAGGGAGGTATACCCTAATTTGAAGTGTAATTCAAATTCAAATTCTTATGTTCCCATGCATGCTAGGAAAAATAATGATTATCATTATGTAGCAATGAAAAATTTTGGATTTAGATATCATGATCGGAATAGGGTAAATGTGGATCATAACCCTAGGAGACCTATGCATGATAACTCTAAAAATGTTAGACCTAAGGAGAACCAAGGCATTAATCCCAAGAAGGGGAGACACATGCCTAGGAAGGGTAGGTCTAGGAATGTCCAAAGTGGACATGTTGACTCTAGGGTTAGGAACCTAGAAAGGGAGAATCAAGCTTTGAAGGCAAAGCTTGATGGTTTAGAGAAATTCCTTAAGAGATTCACTATTGGATCTAAGGGATTAAGTATGGTGTTGGGTAGCCAAAAACCCAACAATGATAGATCGGGTTTGGGATACCGATCTAGTCCCTCCAAGGTTAAAAGAAGACCATGTGCTAGGGTGGCACATGATAAGGGCAAGGGAGAGTCATCCAAGGCCAATAAAAAGAAATATGCTAGGGTTGCATATGATTATGGCAAGGATGATGTGTCCAAGGTCAAGAAGATAAGGAGATCTTCTAAGGGACATCATTGTGGCCTAGTCATTGTGGATGAGTCACCTAGGAAGGTGACTAAGGTAAAGAGCTCTAGGGGGAGCTCCAAGAGTCAATTTGGGACCCATGGCCAATGGATCTCAGGTGGGTTCTACTTGGGGGTCTAGAGAAGCCATGGAGTGTGCCAAAAGGTTTGGAGATGGATTTGAGTCTCAAACCTATGGATTTGGCACACATGGTTTGTGTTTCATGCAAGAAATATGACATTTGGGGTCATATTGCATGATAATTGGTTTTGGATGTATAGATGCCATACAAACCAATGCTAGGGATGCATTGTGGGTTGGTATGGGCAAATACATCAAAAGTAAGCCAAAACTAGGACTTTAGGTCAAGGTTCAATTGAACCATTTAGCTAGTTTTGGATTTTGTATCAATCTTGGGATTCGTGATAGATACATTTTGTAATGTATTTTTTCCAAGTAGACAAGAGTACAATAGACCTCTCCACAAAATTTAGGAATTTTTGGAGGTCTAGGGAATTTCTGGTGCATTTCTGAAGTTGGCCTGAAAAGGCTAATTTTTTTCAGAAAAAGGGTACCAGTCGACTGGTGCAGATACCAGTCGACTGGTAACAGTGTTTTTCGACCACAGAATGTTTCTGTAAGGTTCTGTCGAAGGGGGGCAGTCGACTGGCACTTGGGGCAGTCGACTGATACCAGTCTGAAACTGTTTTCAGCATTGGTATGTGACCATGTCAACTCGGTTAGATGTATGGGATCCAAGGGGGATTAATACATGAGTTTAGGGTCAGTTTGGATGATAAGTTTTCAACAATTGGGATATTGTTGGAGAACTTTTTGGATGTTAGGCAAAGGGGGAGAAGTAAGGTTTAAATTGGGAAAACCTTAAGTGCCTTTGCATAGGGGGAGCCTTGGGATAGGTTCTTAAAAAGCCCGTGGTAAAATCCTAGCTCATTGGGGAGTTTAGGTGTAGGGGGAGCCTTGGGATAGGTTCTTAAAAAGCCCGTGGTAAAATCCTAGCTCATTGGGGAGCGTAGGTGAAGGGGGAGCCTTGTGATAAGTTCTAATGCATGTTTGCATCTCCATTCGGCGGTTGCCAAGTGTGTAGCCTTGGCAACGTAAGTCCATTCGGCGGTTGCCAAGTGTGTAGCCTTGGCAACGTAAGTCCATTTGGCGGTTCTAATGCATGTTTGCATCTCCATTCGGCGGTTGCCAAGTGTGTAGCCTTGGCAACGTAAGTCCATTCGGCGGTTGCCAAGTGTGTAGCCTTGGCAACGTAAGTCCATTTGGCGGTTTCCAAGTGTGTAGCCTTGGCAACGTAAGTCCATTTGGCGGTGTAAGTCCAAGTGTGTAGCCTTGGCAACGTAAGTCCATTCGGCGGTGTAAGTCCAAGTGTGTAGCCTTGGCATCGTAAGTCCATTGTATTAGCATGTTTATTTGCTATTTGTTTTCCCTAACTTAAACGTATTGCCAAACACCAAAAAGGGGGAGATTGTTGGAGCAATCCCAATGGTCCGTGGGACCATGTGTTTTGGTGTTTGGGCAAAGGGTTTAAGTTAGGTTCACCCTTGTATTTAATATGTGTACTTGAGTTGTGCAGGACTGCAGGTGACACATATGACTCAGCTTGATGTCTTCGGGTCCGATGAAGGATGGCATTGAGGACAAGCCGCGGGCTTGAATGCATCTGAGGGATCGTGGACAAGGCAGCAAGGACAAGGGCCGAGGGAAGCGACTTCGAGGCATACGCGAAGGATGGCATTGGAGACAAGCCGCGGGCTTGGATGCATTCGAGGGACGAGAGCCAAAGGAAGTAGGCTTGAAGGCAAGAGGTCAAGGCTGCAAAGAAGAGTCGAGTGAGTCGTGAGGGTCCGAGTGCGAGTGAAATGTACTCGGGATGGGAAACCCTAAGTTTAGGGTTGTACCAGTCGACTGGTACTGGGACCAGTTTATGCCCGAAATGGCTGGGATCAGTCGACTGGTCATGGGACCAGTCGACTGATAGATAGCCGTTGGAGTGCCGTTGGGCTGGCACCAGTCGACTGGTGCATGGACCAGTCGACTGGTAACGGGCAAAACAGCATAGCTGTTTTCCCGAGCTCTATAAGAGGGAGCTTGGTTTGGCCGGCCAGAGTTGACGAAATTAGACTTGGTTAAGGTCTAATTAGTAGTCTACAAGTGCTCAAGTGTTTGTGGAATCCAAGAGGTCTTGGTGTGTTGTGGTGAGGTTTCTCCACCCACAAGGAGCGACTTGAGATAGCCGGAGTTTCCGGGGGCTAATCCACCGAAGGATCGGGATCGTCCACCTTACGGACAGCCGTGGAGTTGGAGCATCATCTCCGAACCACGTTAAATCGACGTGTATTGGTTTGCTAGTTCTTTTCCTTCTTTAGCTTTCGTATTCATTGCTTTAGTATTTGTATTTCCGCTTGCGCACTAACGAATACGTAGGAAGCTAACGATTTGGGGGCGCCGTCTATCCAACCCCCCTTCAAGCCGGCCGCAAGATCCTCCAACAGGATTTTCTTCATGTTTTTATACCTAAATGATGCTTGATCAGAGGAGTACCTAACCCTAGAATTTCGGCCAAAAATATTTTAAAGAGGTTAGGGAAAATATTGTGTAACCAAACTAATGCAAGATTCTCTCCATGAACTATTAAGGATCTTTTATTGGTTTTCTTGCTTAAAAGTTACTTGGAACCAAAAGAAATCCATTTATATGTTTCGGCCAAGGAAAGGGCTTAGGGTTAGGAAGACCTTTAAATTTTAAGTAACCATGTTTGTATGATAGAATATAGAGTTTTCTTAAAGAATTTGCATGTTGAACATTGCTAGAAATTCATGAACTCTTATTTTAGATTTTCGGCCATGATAGGATGGATAGTTTAGAAAATCTTAAACAAAAGTCTAATATGCTCAAGACCTCTGTGATATTATGATATGAAAGTTGTTTAATCTTCTTATGTTTAAATTGAGTATAGGAAAATTGGTTACATGATATATGACATGTTAGATCACAAGGGTCCTAGCTTGTTTATGAACCAACTTTGTATATGATGTTCTTAGTAATTTTTGCCATGAAACTTACTTAGGTTTTCCATGCTTTAGGCCACTTAAAACCTAGTTTAAAGAATGGTAGGTTTCGGCCATGAGGAAAAATAAAAGAAAAAGGGAAAGAAACCTAGGAAGCCTAAGACACAATTCACATGTATGTTTATTATGCTTGTCTTTATACATGCTATGAAACTTGTATGATTTCTTATGCTTTTAGGCTATTTGAAGCAAGTTTATATACTGTTGAGTTTCGGCCAAGTAGGGTTTAAAAGACCTAAAGGCCTTAGAAATGAAACCAAATGTGTTAAAAGTGCTTCTTATGAAAATAGGATAATGTGTTGATTGTGTCACATGCTTGTATAATTTTTCCATGACCTAAATGAACCATTGTATGTTTCGGCCATGAAGGAATAGATGCCCTAGAAACCCTAGAACAAGAATTAAATATTCTTATGTCACTTTACATGGAATATGATAAGTAGAAAGACAAAGTTCCCATGCTATATGTTGATTAATGACCTAATTGAGGCTAGGGTAAGTTTCGGCCATACATGTTGTATAATGTTTTGTTATGAATTTATACATGATGTTAGTTCAAGTTCACATGCTTGTATGTTTGTTTTTAGCCCTCATGAACACTTGTTAAAAGTTTGACTATGACATATGTTAAGGGCTTGAAGGACTTAGGAACTAGCTCAATATGCTTACTATGTTACTTGGAAAAAAAATGCTATAAATGTGGTTTAAGGTTTCCATTCTTTCATGACATTTGGGACCTTGTTTATATACTGATAGGGTTTGGCCACATGAGTTTAAGGACTTGGAGAACTTGGAAACCAAGTAAATCATACTTATAATGCTTCCTATGAAATTCATGTAATGATAATTTAGGTTTCACATGCTTGGAGGTTGTTTTTACCTAAATTGAGACCTAAGGGGGTTCGGCCATGATAAGAACCCAAGGGTTTGGGAAGCTTAGAACCCAAGTTAACTATGTTACCATGTTTCTTATGATAGTATAATCACATGATACACCCTTATGCTTAACCATGTATGCTTGTGATTTATACCTTTTTATGATATAATATGTGGATAGAGATATGCATGTTTTAATGATATGTTATGTGCTTAGAAATATGCATGCTTTAATGATATGTTATGTGCTTAAAATATGCATGTTTTTATGATATGATATGTGTTTAGAAATATGCATGTTTTGATGATATGTTATGTGCTTAGAATATGCATGCTTGATGATATGCTATATGCTTAGAATATGCATGTTTTTATGATAGGATATGTGTTTAGAAATATGCATGCTTTGATGATATGTTATGTGCTTAGAATATGCATGCTTGATGATATGCTATATGCTTAGAATATGCATGCTTTTTATGATATGCTATGTGGAAGGAAATATGCATACTTTGATGATATGCTATGTGCTTAAAATATGTATGCTTTTATGATATGCATGTTGATATGATGTATGCCTAAGTGATGCATACTTTTATGACATGATGTATGCCTAAGTGATGCATACTTTTATATGATGTATGCCTAAGTGATGCATACTTTTATGACATGATGTATGCCTAAGTGATGCATACTTTTATATGATGTATGCCTAAGTGATGCATGCTTGTATGATGTATGATATGTATAAGTATGACATGTATTTTACTTTGAATGGCTTGTACCAAAAGGGTGGGCTCCTTATGCGCCCCTAGGTCGAATTACGGGCCTAGTAAAGGGTGGGCTCCTTATGCGCCCCTAGGTCGAATTACGGGCCTAGTAAAGGGTGGGCTCCTTACGTGCCCCTAGGTCGAGCTACGGGCCTAGTTTCCTAGTATGATTCAAGACATGCTACCTTGGATATACTTAGGACGCGCGGATTTATGTTATGTATGTATGGTACAAGCCGGGGCCCTGAATATGTTGATATTATGTTCAAGTATATATGTAAGAAGAAGAAATGGTTTTAAAAGATCATGAGACATACACATGTTTTTCGGATACATGTTTTCAAAATCATATTGCATATAATTTATGATCATGTTGTGATGATGCTATGATTTATGATATGCCATGATTAGATATGATTATGTTATGTTTCATGCTATGCTTGATATGCCATGCTACCTTATGATGATGCTATGATATGCCATGATTAGATAAGATTATGTTATGTTTCATGCTATGCTTGATATGCCATGCTACCTTATGATGATGCTATGATATGCCATGATTAGATATGATTATGTTATGTATCATGCTATGCTCTAAGAGATGATATGCCATGACTAGTTATGATTTTGTTATGTTGCATGATATGCTTAAAGAGTATGATATGTTATGCCATGACTAGTTGAGATCATGTTATGTTGAGATATTCTTTGATCATGTGATGATTTTTGGTTTTAGTGAGTAGGAAAGAAACTTACTGATCCATGAGTGCTCACAGCTTACTTTCCTTGTACCGCAGATAAAGGAAAAAGCTGGATGTGCTAAAGGAGCAGCAGGAGAGGCAAGGAGATGTGTGTGGCTGTGGCTAGGCAACAAACTAAAAACCTGCTTTATGAACTTTTAAGAATTACGCTTTGGTTTCATAAATTGTAGTACTAAATGGGTGACTTGATGTTATGTTTCTATTTATCTTGTTATCATGTTATGGAAACCATATTAGTGTAGTTCGGATATGCAAACAAAAGAAAAGTTTTATTAATCAAAGAAAAATTATTTTAAGTCTTCCGCTGTAATATGTACGTAGAGTATCGTAGCCCCGTCCCTTAGGGTTAGCAGGGAGGGCGGGCGTTACAGGTTGGTATCAGAGCCAAGTTATTGCCAGCTCACTACACACACATCAAGCCTCCTACCTGCCGCTCCAAGTAAGAATGCTTATGTTTAATTTTCTTGTTATATGTTTATGTTTGATTTTCTTGTCATATGCTTATGCTTTATTTTCTTTCTTGTTATATTGCCTATGCTTTATTTTCTTTACTACATTGCTTATGCTTTATTTCCTTATGTTACATTGTTTGTCATTATATTCCTTATTTTTCCTTATGTTGTTTATGCTTTAGTTTCATGTTTTACTTGCTTATGTTTGATGCTTTATTCTATGCTTTTAGTTATAAATTAGATTAGGATTACATATTGGTAGTTTAGGAATAATACCAGAACAAATAGATAGAAACAAAACAGTACGTTAGATGGGCTAAAAATGATAACCACTTACACTAGTCTGTTTGTCCTTATTTAGATAAACATGGTTAGGACACGCAATGCCCGAACTGAGGGGACAGTGACTCCACCAGACCTGACACAGGTAGTCACAGACCTCCAGCATCAGCTACTTATTACAATCAGTATGCTGAAGTATCAACTGATACCGGGGCAACACACTCGTTCGTCTCAACACCTTTTACGAAGAAGCTAGATATACAACTCCGAACTCTAGAGGACACATTCTTAACAACCTTACCATCCGGGGAGATTATGCCATCGGACCATATGCTGCAAGCAGTACTTGTTCGGATCGCAAACAGAGAACTCTACTGCAATCTGATAGTACGTGATATGCAGGATTATGACATAATTTTGGGCATGGATTTCCTTAGCAAGTACGGCACTTCAATCGAGTGTCGCAAAAGAAAAGTGATTTTCCGACCCGAAAATGAACCAGAGTTTGAATTTTATGGAGAATCAGAAGGAACGGAGAAGTTATTGTCATCTATTAAAGCACAAAAGATGTTAGATAAAGGATGTATGGGGTTTCTAGCACACGTGGTAGATACCAATCAAGTCAAAGACCCGAAGTTAGAAGACGTCAGAGTAGTATGCAACTACCCAAAAGTATTTCCTGATGAATTACCAGGGTTGGCCCCTGACAGAGAGATAGAATTCGGAATCGAATTGATTCCTGGTACTCAGCCGATTTCAAAAGCACCTTATCGTATGGCTCCGGCTGAATTAAAGGAGCTTCAGGAACAGTTATCAGAATTACTTGACAAGGGACTTATTCGCCCTAGTCACTCTCCATGGGGAGCTCCAGTGCTGTTCGTAAAGAAGAAGGATGTGTCTATGCGAATGTGTATAGACTACCGAGCGCTGAATAATGTGACGATCAAGAACCGGTACCCACTCCCACGAATCGATGACCTGTTCGATCAACTGAAGGGTGAGACCGTTTTCTCAAAGATAGATCTATGATCTGGTTATCATCAAGTGAAGGTGAAATCAGATGATATACCAAAAACAGCATTTCGAACCCGATATGGGCACTATGAGTTCATAGTTATGTCTTTCGGAGTAACCAATGCTCCTGCAGTATTTATGAACCTGATGAATCGAGTATTTACGGCATATCTTGATAAATTTGTGATCATCTTCATTGATGATATACTTATCTACTCGAGAACTCCAGAAGAACATGCCGAACACCTGAATACTGTACTACAGATCCTTCAAGAGAAACAACTATATGCAAAATTCTCCAAATGCGAGTTTTGGCTTGACCGAGTAATATTTCTAGGTCATGTCATCTCCAAAGATGGAGTCATGGTGGATCCAAGTAAAATCGAAGCTGTGAATAGCTGGAATCGACCAAAGAATGCCAGCGAAGTCAGGAGTTTTCTCGGTCTAGCAGGTTATTACAGGAAATTTGTAGAGAATTTCTCCAAAATCGCAGCCCCTATGACAGCCCTCACCAAGAAAAATACAAAGTATGAATGGACAGAAGCTTGCGAGGAGAGTTTCGCGGAATTAAAAAGGAGACTGACCAGTGCTCCGATTCTTACTCTTCCGGAAACCAACAAAGGCTTCGATATGTACAGCGATGCTTCCATCACAGGACTTGGAGCTGTACTCATGCAAGATGGCAAAGTCATTGCCTACGCTTCTAGACAACTTAAAGAACATGAGAAGAATTATCTCATTCACGACTTAGAACTAGCAGCCGTGGTCTTCGCTCTAAAAATATGGAGACATTATTTATATGGAGCTCAGTGTAAGATTTATACCGACCATCAGAGTCTGAAATATTTCTTCACACAAAAAGACCTAAATATGAGGCAACGCCGATGGCTCGAGTTAGTTAAAGATTACGACTGCGAGATTCTTTATCACCCAGGGAAGGCGAACAAAGTGGCCGATGCACTCAGCCGAAAGTTCAGTGCCACCTGATGTAACTATTTTAAACTTCGAGGATGAACTTTTTATGAGGTACGGGGTACTGTAATACCCACTAAGCTTGTAAGATAAATATATGAATGTGGTATTTTTCCTTAGAAAAATAATAGGAAGTGAGTTGAAGCAAAAAGAAATAAAATGAAATAAAAAGAAGAGGAGGTCAAGGATTGAACCATGAACCTCTTATATTATATTTCATAGAATTAATTAGTAGAAACCAATTGGGATAGAGAGAAGATATTGATAACAAATGAGGGAAACTCATGATAAAGGTAAGAGTAAAAGCTAGCCAAAAGAAAACAAGAAAGGAGAAAGAGAAAGGCAACTTGTCTTCCTCCCTTTCTCTCCCTCTTCCTCTTTGTTTTTGCCAAAAATTTAAAGAGGGAATTAAGAGGATTCAATCCCCCTTATTTCATCATGAATGGTAAGAATAAATGAATAAATAAAATAAATAGGAAATAGAAAAAAAAAGGCTAAGGGAGAAGGAAAGCAAAAATCAATTTTGCTACCTCTTCCCCCTTAACATAAAAGGGAGCAAGAAAAGAGAAGGTTATTTTTCTCTCATTTTCTCTCATTCTTCCTCTCCCTCACCGAAACCATCAGTCCCCTCTCCTCCATCTTCGGCCCCAAAGCCAAGGTTTTCTCCTAAGAAAGCCTAAGATACAAGGAGGACTTAGCAAGGGAATCAAGGGAAAGGAACTAGAAGGAGAGGCTACTTCTTTCATCACCATACCTTAGATCCACAAGCGAAAAGGATGTAAGCTTCCCCTCACCTGTGGTACAAGGCTTTTTATGTGATTTTTGGATTTTATGAGGATTAGAAAACCTAGGAAAGAATTTTAGAAAATTCGGCTAAAGAAAGGGTTTTCAAATCTAGGAAGGTTTAAACAAGTCTTTATTTCATGATATTTTTGTATGCTATGTAGGAAGGATTTTCTTCATGTTTTTATACCTAAATGATGCTTGATCAGAGGAGTACCTAACCCTAGAATTTCGGCCAAAAATATTTTAAAGAGGTTAGGGAAAATATTGTGTAACCAAACTAATGCAAGATTCTCTCCATGAACTATTAAGGATCTTTTATTGGTTTTCTTGCTTAAAAGTTACTTGGAACCAAAAGAAATCCATTTATATGTTTCGGCCAAGGAAAGGGCTTAGGGTTAGGAAGACCTTTAAATTTTAAGTAACCATGTTTGTATGATAGAATATAGAGTTTTCTTAAAGAATTTGCATGTTGAACATTGCTAGAAATTCATGAACTCTTATTTTAGATTTTCAGCCATGATAGGATGGATAGTTTAGAAAAGCTTAAACAAAATTCTAATATGCTCAATACCTCTGTGATATTATGATATGAAAGTTGTTTAATCTTCTTATGTTTAAATTGAGTATAGGAAAATTAGTTACATGATATATGACATGTAAGATCACAAGGGTCCTAGCTTGTTTATGAACCAACTTTGTATATGATGTTCTTAGTAATTTTTGCCATAAAACTTACTTAGGTTTTCCATGCTTTAGGCCACTTAAAACCTAGTTTAAAGAATGGTAGGTTTCGGCCATGAGGCAAAATAAAAGAAAAAGGGAAAGAAACCTAGGAAGCCTAAGACACAATTCACATGTATGTTTATTATGCTTGTCTTTATACATGCTATGAAACTTGTATTATTTCTTATGCTTTTAGGCTATTTGAAGCAAGTTTATATACTGTTGAGTTTCGGCCATGTAGGCTTTAAAAGACCTAAAGGCCTTAGAAATGAAACCAAATGTGTTAAAAGTGCTTCTTATGAAAATAGGATAATGTGTTGATTGTGTCACATGCTTGTATAATTTTTCCATGACCTAAATGAACCATTGTATGTTTCGGCCATGAAGGAATAGATGCCCTAGAAACCCTAGAACAAGAATTAAATATGCTTATGTCACTTTACATGGAATATGATAAGTAGAAAGACAAAGTTCCCATGCTATATGTTGTTTAATGACCTAATTGAGGCTAGGGTAAGTTTTGGCCATACATGTTGTATAATGTTTTGTTATGAATTTATACATGATGTTAGTTCAAGTTCACATGCTTGTATGTTTGTTTTTAGCCCTCATGAACACTTGTTAAAAGTTTGACTATGACATATGTTAAGGGCTTGAAGGACTTAGGAACTAGCTCAATATGCTTACTATGTTACTTGGAAAAAAAATGCTATAAATGTGGTTTAAGGTTTCCATTCTTTCATGACATTTGGGACCTTGTTTATATACTGATAGGGTTTGGCCACATGAGTTTAAGGACTTGGAGAACTTAGAAACCAAGTAAATCATACTTATAATGCTTCCTATGAAATTCATGTAATGATAATTTAGGTTTCACATGCTTGGAGGTTGTTTTTACCTAAATTGGGACCTAAGGGGGTTCGGCCATGATAGGAACCCAAGGGTTTAGGAAGCTTAGAACCCAAGTTAACTATGTTACCATGTTTCTTATGATAGTATAATCACATGATACACCCTTAAGCTTAACCATGTATGCTTGTGATTTATACCTTTTTATGATATGATATGTGGATAGAGATATGCATGTTTTTATGATATGTTATGTGCTTAGAAATATGCATGCTTTAATGATATGTTATGTGCTTAAAATATGCATGTTTTTATGATATGATATGTGTTTAGAAATATGCATGCTTTGATGATATGTTATGTGCTTAGAATCTGCATGCTTGATTATATGCTATATGCTTAGAATATGCATGTTTTTATGATAGGATATGTGTTTAGAAATATGCATGCTTTGATGATATGTTATGTGCTTAGAATATGCATGCTTGATGATATGCTATATGCTTAGAATATGCATGCTTTTTATGATATGCTATGTGGAAGGAAATATGCATACTTTGATGATATGCTATGTGCTTAAACTATGTATGCTTTTATGATATGCATGTTGATATGATGTATGCCTAAGTGATGCATACTTTTATATGATGTATGCCTAAGTGATGCATACTTTTATGACATGATGTATGCCTAAGTGATGCATACTTTTATATGATGTATGCCTAAGTGATGCATGCTTTATGATGTATGATATGTATAAGTATGACATGTATTTTACTTTGAATGGCTTGTACCAAAAGGGTGGGCTCCTTATGCACCCCTAGGTCGAATTACGGGCCTAGTAAAGGGTGGGCTCCTTATGCGCCCCTAGGTCGAATTACGGGCCTAGTAAAGGGTGGGCTCCTTACGTGCCCCTAGGTCGAGCTACGGACCTAGTTTCCTAGTATGATTCAAGACTTGCTACCTTAGATATACTTAGGACGCGCGCATTTATGTTATGTATGTATGGTACAAGCCGAGGCCCTGAATATGTTGATATTATGTTCAAGTATATATGTAAGAAGAAGAAATGATTTTAAAAGATCATGAGACATACACATGTTTTTCGGATACATGTTTTCAAAATCATATTGCATATAATTTATGATCATGTTGTGATGATGCTATGATTTATGATATGCCATGATTAGATATGATTATGTTATGTTTCATGCTATGCTTGATATGCCATGCTACCTTATGATGATGCTATGATATGCCATGATTAGATATGATTATGTTATGTTTCATGCTATGCTTGATATGCCATGCTACCTTATGATGATGCTATGATATGTCATGATTAGATATGATTATATTATGTATCATGCTATGCTCTAAGAGATGATATGCCATGACTAGTTATGATTTTGTTATGTTGCATGATATGCTTAAAGAGTATGATATGTTATGTCATGACTAGTTGAGATCATGTTATGTTGAGATATTCTTTGATCATGTGATGATTTTTGGTTTTAGTGAGTAGGAAAGGAACTTACTGAGCCATGAGTGCTCACAGCTTACTTTCCTTGTACCGCAGATAAAGGAAAAAGCTGGATGTGCTAAAGGAGCAGCAGGAGAGGCAAGGAGATGTGTGTGGCTGTGGCTAGGCAACAAACTAAGAACCTGCTTTAAGAACTTTTAAGAATTACGCTTTGGTTTCATAAATTGTAGTACTAAATGGGTGACTTGATGTTATGTTTCTATTTATCTTGTTATCATGTTATGGAAACCATATTAGTGTAGTTCGGATATGCAAACAAAAGAAAAGTTTTATTAATCTAAGAAAAATTATTTTAAGTCTTCCGCTGTAATATGTACGTAGAGTATCGTAGCCCCGTCCCTTAGGGTTAGCAGGGAGGGCGGGCGTTACAATCAAGAAGTTTCTGAGCCATACAGCTTCTTTGGCTGCTTCAGAGGCTGCCACAAACTCAGTTTCCATGGTGTAGTCCGAAACGCATTTTTTCTTAACACTCCTCCATGCTATGGCTCCACCTCCCAAAGTAAACACATACCCTAAGGTTGACTTACTATTGTCCCTATCTGATTGGAAGTCCGAATCCGTGTAACCCACAGGGAGTAAATCATCTGCCTGGTAAACTAGCATATAATCTCTAGTCCTTTTCAGGTACTTCAATATATGTTTTACAGCAGTCCAATGTCCTTGTCCTAAGTACTTTGATATATGCTAACCATGCCCACGGTAAAATAGATATCTGGTGTCGTACATAGCATCACATACATTAGGCTTCCTACAATCGAAGCATAAGGAACCGCCTTCATGTCCTCTTTAGATAAAAGTACTCCATGCCGAAAAGGTAGAAAACCTTTCTTTAAGTTTTGCTTGCTAAAAAGAGCTAGAATAGCATCGATGTATGAAGCTTGGGATAAGCACAACATTCTTTTCTTGCGATCCCTTATTACTTTGATCCCAAGAATATGTCCACATTCTCCCAAATCCTTCATATCAAACTACTTGGACAACCATACCCTTACGTCTGACAACACTTTGACATTGTTGCCAATGAGCAAAATGTCATCTACGTATAGTACAAGAAATACCACCACGTTTCCATCACTCTTCTTGTATACACAAGACTTATTCGGACACTGAATAAATTCATAAGACTGGATCACTTCATTAAACCAGATGTTCCATGATCTCGAAGTTTGCTTCAATCTATAGATAGACCGATTGAGCTTACATACAAGATGCTCTTTGCCCTTCACAATGAATCCCTCTAGTTGCTTCATATGGATATTTTCTTCAAGACTTTCATTATGGAAAGCTGTCTTGACATCCATTTTCCAAATCTCATAATCCATATGAGTGGCAATAGATAAAAGAATCCAGATAGACTTAAGAATGGCTACCGGTGAAAAGGTTTCCTCATAATCGATTCCCTCTTTTTGAGTATACCTTTTTGCAAAAAGTCTTGCTTTGAAGGTTTCCACCTTCTCATCTATCCCTCTTTTTCTTTTATAGACCCATTTACATCCAATGACTTTATACCATTTGGTGGTTCTATAAGCTCCCAAACCTGATTAAAGTTCATAGATTCTATTTCAGAGTTCATTGCACTTTACCAAGATGCTGCATCTTTATCTTGGAGTGTTTCATCATATGTCCAGAGATCAGATTCATGTTCACCAGGAATTAAGTCCAAATATTCTCCCAAAAACATGAATCTATCAGGTTGCCTAACAACCCTCCTGTTAGGATTTTTGAGCCGCAAAAACCGCTTTTGCGTTGCGGAAACCCCGAAATCCCATTACACCAGATCCGTGCGAATATTAAAATTTTACATGTACAAGTTTTCTAATCCTAGATCTACTTTAGATCTACATGTTTAGGAGTTTATACCTTTGATGCGAAGCCCTTCACTTATCCCGCTCGTCCAAGGTTCGTCGGATCTCAAGGGTGTCAAGTGAACACCCGTCTATGTGTATCCACACAAACAAAAGGTGGACAAGAAACCTTAGAGTGTGCTAGCACCCTTGAAGGTTTTGGTCAAGGTGGAGGAGAGGGAGAGAAGAAGAAGCAAGGAGGAAGAAGATGACTTGAATGAGTTTACACAATTATAACTCTTGGAATAAATTGGCTGGCCACCTTAGAAAGAGGTTATATACCTCCATGGGATATCAAGAGTCACAACTCTTGATCTCCCCCATGATGTGGCACACACATAAGCCAACCTTGATGATGTGGAACACAATCATTGGCCCACTTAATGCCAACCCACAAATGAGGTGGCAATGGTCAAGTCAAACTTGACCTTTCATCTTCCCTCTCAAGTCAAGTCAAACTTGACCACTTCTCTCCCATGGTTGATCAAATCTAACCATTTGATTCAAATCAATTTAATATAATGAATCTCTATTCATTGATTAAATTGATTCAATAAAACATAATCTAAATTAGATACATTGAACACATGAATCAAATCAAGTCCAACTCAATTAGTTTAATTTGGATTACTCTTAATTCAATTTGGTTCATCACATGAACCTAATCCTCTTGGTTCATCAAATGAACCTAATCTCCATCTAATTGCCCTTTGTGTGTGACCCTATAGGTTCTTGTAACATTGGCAATGCTCCTAAACCCATTTAGAAGCATAAATAATGAGCGGTATCTAGCAACACATCATTACTACCCAAGTTACAAGAATGTTGAGATCCAACATCACCTTGTGACTACTAATTGTGACTCTTCACAATATATGACAAGTGTCCTTCTATCCTTGACATCTAGATTGATCAATTTGAGGCATAGACGGTGTCATCCTCTGATCAATCTAAATCTTGAACTCCAAGTAGACTCACTATAATCAAATGAGCTCAATATCTCATATTGACTCATTTGGACATGGCCATGCACTTAGTGGTCTCACTCTATCAAGAATAGCAATGTCACTCCCATTATATAGGTGGGATAGATCACATCTACATCACTCACATCCCTTCGCATAATTTGTTACATACCCAGTAATCGCCTTTATAGTCCATCCAGTTACGGGTGACGTTTGACGAAGCCAAAGTATGCAACTCCTTATGTAGGGAACCATGGTGACTTCAGGTTCAAGGACTAATAGTCATATTAATAGCCACATGAGAAAGTATATGACACTCATATAACGATCTATGATACTTTCTCATGGCGGGTCATTCAGTATACATTCTCCAATGCATACCCATGCGTCAACTTGATGTCTCTATATCCATGACTTGTGAGATCAAGTCATCGAGTTGACCTACATGCTAGTCTCAATACATTAACATTGTCCCTTAATGTTAATACTTGACTAGGAATGATTAATAGTAGTGTTCTCTATATCATTTCACTATCAATTCAACCAATCGATTGATATAGATAAGAACCTTCTACTCAAGGACATTATTATACTTAGTTATTTGGCACCAATACAAGTAAGTATAATAACCAAAAGAAATGCCTTTATATACATAGGAATATGATACAATGAGTCCATACAACAATCATCATATGATTGGCTCTAGGGCTCTAACTAACACCTCCCACTACAACGAGGCAGTACTATTTATAATTGTGCATCATTTTTGACACGTGTTGTAGTTTCTTGTGGTATCTCATCTTGTACCATTGGTACTAAAGTAGACATGTCTTCTCTTGTTTCCTCAAGAACAATTTTACTCATGGGCGTGGGGTTCATTACATAGTCCTCTTCTAAAAATTGGGCATTGGTGCTAACAATGACCTTCAGATCTTTAGGACTATAAAATAAACCACCTTTCGTTCCTTTAGGATAACCCACAAACAAGCAAACTTCTGTACATGATTCCAACTTATCAGCGTCTCCCTTTAGCACATGTGCTGGACTACCCCAAATCTGAATATATTTTAGACTAGGCTTACGCCCATTCCATAATTCTGTGGGAGTAGAGGTTGCTGACTTGGAAGGTACCAAGTTCAGAATGTACATTGCCATTTCCAGAGCATATCCCCAAAACAAATTTGGTAATTCTGAATAACTCATCATTGATCTAACCATTTCCATAAGAGTTTTATTCCTTCATTCTGGCACACCATTCTGTTGGGGTGTACTAGGTGTAGACAATTGGGATTAAATCTCGGCCTCTGATAAGTAACTCCTAAACTCTTCTAAGAGGTACTCACCACCACGATCAGACCGTAGTGTCTTGATACCTTTACCATAACGTTTCTCCACATCAGCCTTGTATTCTTTGAACTTATCAAAGCAGTCAGACTTACGGCACATCAAGTAAATGTACCCATATCTCGATAGTCATCTATAAAAGAGACAAAATATTCGAAACCACCTCTTGCCTGGATAGTCATAGGTCTACACAAATCAGAATGAACTAATTCGAACACATCTTGGGCTCTATACCCCTTGGCCTTAAAAGGTCTCTTGGTCATTTTTCCTTCCAAGCAAGATTCACAGGTTGAAAAATTTTTCACCACTAATGAACCCAAAGGTCCATCGGCTATTAGCCTTTGAATCCTACTTAAGTTAATATGACCAAGCCTTAAATGTCAAAGATATGTTTGGTTTATTTTCGAAGGTTGCTTTCTATTATTAGAATTAGAAGATATGTTATTAATTTCCATTTATTGTATGATGGGAGTTATTGGATTTAGAGTATACAAATTGCCAACCAACGTACCAGAACAGATAACTACCCTATTTTTCTTGACAACTACTTTGTCATAAAAAGAAACAGAATATCCATCCATAAATAGTTTAGAAACTGAAATCAAGTTCTTTCTAAAACATGGTACATAAAGACAATTTCTCAAAATCAATGTTTTATTTCTATCAAAAGATAAATAAATATCTCCCACTGCAACAGTCGTCTGCCACTTTTATAGCATTGCCCATTTAGACAGTAATCTCCCCTTTATATAGTCGTCAAGTTTCCTGGAACCCCTGCAATGAATTGCAGACATGATCAGTGGCTCTCGTATCTACACGCTAGGTACCGATAGATAACTCCACTAAACATGTTTCAACCACTAGAGAATAAGATATACCTTTATTATTCTCCTTTCTGCGAGGGCATTCCACTTTCCAATGTCCAGACTGCTTGCATGTGAAGCACTTGCCCTTCGGCTTCTTCACACCTGCATGCGGCCCAGTCCCTAGAGATCGATTCACTTTCTTTGCTGAACCAACTTGTTTCATTTTCTTCTTTCTTCCTTTCGGCATAGAAGTAGAAACATTTTCAGCAATGTGAATTTGAGAACTTTGACAAAATAACCCTTCTGCTGCTTGAAGTTCTTTCAAAAGTTCCGCCAATGAATAAACCCTTTTGTTCATGTTGTAGTTTAGGCCGAACTGCTCAAAACTTTTAGGAAGCGTTTGAAGAATGATATCGACCTGGGGTTCCCCATCAATTTCTGCTCCAAGGACTTCCATCTCATTCAAAATGGCCATCATTTTGAGGATATGATCTCTTACGGGTGTCCCCTGAGTCATGGTGGTCGTCATCAAGTTTCTCATAGCCTCCTGCCCAGTAGCCCAATTCTAGTGTCCGAAGAGTTCCTTGAGATTGCGCATCATGTCATAAGCGGTAAGCATGGCCTGATGTTGATGTTGCAACACATTTGACATAGAAGCCAAAATGTAAAACTGCGTCATCTCATCTGCCCTGACCCATTTCTTATGATACTCAATCTCCTCTTCACTAGAATAGCTATTAGGCAGGCTTGGATAGATCTCAAAAAGTATGAACTTATAACCTTCAGCAGTTAAGACAATGTCCAAGTTTCGTTTCCAATCAATGTAATTGGGATCAGTAAGTTTATTTTCTTTCAATATAATAGCAAGAGGATAGAAAGCCATTTGAAATCCTAAGAATTACAAAATATTTGGTCAAAACTTTAGAATTTAAAAAAATATTGATTCCTCAAACAATATCATTTAAATTCACCAACACCTCAAAACACCGTGAATTTTGTATGCCACAATATTGTGGATATATACAAATTCAAACATTTGTAAGAGGGGGTTTACCCATTAATTTTATTATCTTGTCAACCTAACTTTATGACAAATAAAATTAATAGTTGATTTTTCTTCGGTCACACAAATAATAGCAGTGACTCTAATGGAGAGTATACTATTAAATGTGCCTAAGTGTATACCATTACTTGATACTTAGTCCATTAATAGGATTGTGCGCTTTCAGATGGAGAAGATTAGACAAACCTAAATAATTTCCTATAATCATCAATAAAGAGAGTTTGATCTAGTGATCCGCAAACAAACTCATCCGATGTGGAGGAAGGCACTCAAAGCCAACACGCAAGTTTGAATGCATCACTTACAAAACAATAATGGAGACCATGGAATTTAAATAATTCCTCTCCCACTTAGTTATTTCAAACGAGGAATTTTAACATGTACACACACAACACATATAATCAACATAAAAGGTAATAAATATGAAAAATAATTTTCCAACTATTATGGCATCATCCATAGCTATCCTCCGTGTGCCACTAACTTTAGCCGCCACCAATGGGTCATGTCATCGCGTCTATCTTGCTTTCTTTTCCGCGGCACCTCTGGTCCTTAAATAGCACCATGCCTCGCAAGGATACGATCCGCGACAAAAATAAAATTTTATATTTATCGATCCTATATTCTATAAGGGAATGTACATGTAATCTAGATTGAATAGAATGTAAAATCCTAAAACTAATACAGCTCCTGCTATATTTAATAATTACTATCATGCATATACATAAAATGCCCTTGATATGCCCAAGGGTCCAAATCACACACAAACACAATAGGGTCATAATAGTTGAAACTAGGATGCCTGCAACCACAGAGTTAATCTATTTGCACATCCTGCTATTATCCTGCCTAAATTTATGTATGAAAAGTAAATAATTTAACTGAAAACCAAACACACAGAGGCAAAAAACTAGCTTTGATACCAAATGTTGGCGCTACTTGGAATTTCGTTCTGTTTCCCCTGTACAAAAATTTGTACAAGCACAGAACTTTTCTTAGCAACCCATGTGCTTTTCAGAAGTTAAACTTGAATTGCAAACAAAACTTAACATTATTAATCCAAGTTCAATCCATGTGTTCATCAAAAGTTAAACCATATTACAGAAGTTGATTAAATATCTATTTCAAGGATTGGCTTCTAGGTCGTTGGCGAGGCACTCAACCTTCTTGGGTTTGGGATCATCCACCACTTCCTAGTCAAATCCTTTCAAAAAAATTAAATATTTAAACTCCTTATAGTAAACCCTACTTTAAACTACAGAGACCTCAATCAAAGCACAAGATCGCTAGCCTCTTGTGTTGGTACTTCAGGATCCATACAAAGGAAAAAATAAAATAGTACACAGTGGAAACAATTAACTAGTTATACCTTTCTTTGTAGCTTAAAGACCTCTTGATCTTCTGCTGTATTCCTCTCCTCCTCTTGGACGTAGTGTGGGCTATGATCAACCAAGACACAAAAACCACCCAAGTCCTTCTTTCTTCCAAGACTTTCAGCCACCAAGGGATCAAAGCTAGGAACACCACCTCTTGTTCTTCTTTCTTCCTTGCAACCCGTCGGCCACAAGATGGTTGAAGCCTCTTGATGTCGCCGGCCTTAGGTGAGAAAGTCAGAGGAGAATAAGAATATGAGGGGGTCGCCCACAAGGAGAATAGAAGAGGAATATAAATTGTGTAAATGATTATTTCCTCTAAAGCACCATCTATCCTCTTTTATAATCCTTGGTAATGGCTAAAAAGGAAAGATTTTAACAACAATTAAAATCTCTTTTTTAAATTTTCTATTGTGGATGGCTACAAAAGGAAAGTTTTAAAATTAAAAATTCCTCTTTTAAACATTGTAGATGGCTAAAAAAGGAAAGATTTTTAAAATTAAAACCTCTCTTTTAAATCATGGTTACAAAAAAGGAAAGTTTTAACAAAAGTAAAATTTCTCTTTTAAACCATTGTAGATGGCTACCAAAGGAAAGATTTTTTAAATTTAAAACTTTATTTTAAAACCATGTGGATAACTTTAAAAAGGGAAAGTTTTTAAAATTTAAAATATCCCTTTTAAAACATTATATTTGGCTACAAAAAGAAAGATTTAAAAATCAAAAACTCACTTTTAAACCCATCTTCGCCGGCCCCTTGCTTGGGTACCAAGCAAGGATGTGGCCAACCATAAGGATGACTTGGGTGGATGCGAGGCTTTATACATAGAGGTTATAACAGGGACCTAGAGGAGGAATTGGTTTTGGCCTCCTAATGAGCTTGAGCTTCCTGTGTTCGACCCAAACACCCAACTCAAGTTCATCAATAATGACTCATACCACTAAAGAGTTATTATTGAACTACCGCACCAATCCTATATTACATTATGGGCTCCTACTTATCATGAGTGTGTTAATCTCCCTGTGTTTAAGATATTGAGTGTCCATTATGTTGGATCGAAAGCGCTAGAGGGGGGGGGGGGTGAATAGCGCTCGTGGCTTTCACAATTTTCGTATTCGTAAAACGTTCGAATTAAAGCAGCGGAAATGATAAACAAAATCAGCACACACAAAGGACACCAGGGGTTTACTTGGTTCAGAGCCTGTGGCGACTCCTACTCTAAGGCCCGCGATCGAAGATCGCTTTCGGTGGGCAATCACTATCAATCCAAAAAACTTTTACAATTGATGATTACAAGTGCTGAATAAATAAATGATACCAACAATACAGAGGAATTGAAGAAACGAGGTCATCAGTTGTCAGAGTAGAAGCGCGTGGTGGAAGCGTTCGGAGAGCGTTCAAAAGCACCGGTTGTTCTGTTCAAGATTTTGTTCCTGAAGCTACAGCTCGAAGCCCCTTTTATAGCTTTTATGGATCTGATCCAGATCCTCAAAGTTCGAGATCAGCTTTGACCTGAGGCGGATCGGACGACCGATCCCCTGGTTCGGTCGACCGATCAGGCGATCTCCGCCTCATCCGATCCGCCCGATCTGCTCTCTCCTCCTCATCAATGAACTCTTATCCGGCAGGCTGGACATATCATGGATCGGCCCGCTTATTGTTAGTTAGAGCCCTAGAACCAATCATATGATGATTGTTGTATGGACTCGTTGTATCATATTCCTATATATTAATAAAGGCATTTCTTTAAAGTTATTATACTTACTTGTATTGGTGCCAAATAACTAAGTATAATAGCGTCCTTGAGTAGAAGGTTCTTATCTATATCAATCAATTGGTTGAATTGATAGTGAGATCATATAGAGAACACTACTCTTAATCATTGCTAGTCAAGTATTAACATTCAGGGACAATGTTAATGTGATGAGACTAGCATATAGGTCAACTCGATGACTTGATCTCACAAGTTATGGATATAGAGATATCAAGTTGACACATGGATATGCATTGGAGAATGTATACTGAATGACCCGCTATGAGAAAGTATCATGGATCATTATATGAGTGTCATATACTTTTTCATGTGACTATTAGTATGACTATCAGTCCTTGGACTTGAAGTCACCATGGTTCCCTACATAAGGAGTTGCATACTTTCGCTTCGTCAAACGTCACCCGTAACTGGGTGGACTATAAAGGCAATTACTAGGTATGTAACAAATTATGCGTAGGGATGTGAGTGATGTAGATGGGATCTATCCCTCCTATATGACGGAAGTGACATCATGATTCTTGATAGAGTGAGATCACTAAGTGCATGGTCATGCCCAAATGAGTCAATATGATATATTGAGCTCATTTGATTAGAGTGAGTCTACTTGGGGTTCAAGATATAGATTGATTAGAGGATGACATGGTCTATGCCTCAATTGATCAATCTAGATATCAAGGATAGAAGGACATTGTCACATATTGTGAGAGTCACAATGGTGATGTTGGATCTCAACATTCTTGTAACTTGGGTAGTAATGATGTGTTGCTAGATACCGCTCATTACTTATACTTTTAATGGGTTTAGGAGTATTGCCAACATTACAAGAACCTATAGGGTCACACACAAAGGGCAGTTAGATGGAGATTAGGTTCATATGATAAACCAAGAGGATTAGGTTCATATGATGAACCAAATTCGATTAAGAGTAATCCAAATTAGATTAATTGAGTAACACTCGATTAAGTTAGACTTGAGTTAGACTCAAGTGAGGCTATACTTGAGTTAGACTCAAGTGAGGTTTAATGATGATATTCATTGAATTTTGAATTCAATGATAAATGGTGACATTCATTGAATTATGAATTCAATTTGAATATTAGATTCAAATTTTGATTCAAATTATGAAGAGAAGAGGAGTTTCAAAATGACCATTTAATGAAAAATGAATATTCATTAAATACTCATTAAGACTCAATGAGGCTCATTAATGGAGTTAATGAGCATTAAGTATTTTCATTAGATGAAAATACTTAAGCCATTTTACTCTTATTTTTCATTATGAACGGATCATCATTATTATTCCTCTCTTCTAGCTCTCTCTCCCTCTCCTCCATTGCTGAGCCACCCAAGAGTGCTAGCACACTCTAAGTGGTTCTTCTCCACCTATTGTCCGTGTGGATACGTATAGAGGAGTGTACGCTTGACACTCTCGAGATCCGGCAACCTTTTGGACGACGGGATAAGCGAAGGACTTCGCAACAAGGGTAACACTTCTTATTCATGTATATCTAAGGTAGATCTAGGTTAGAAACATGTACATGATTTATTTTATATATCTTCACACGGATCCGTGGCAAGATTTCGAGGTTTTCGTAACGCAAAAAGCAGTTTTTGCGACTCGAAATTCCCAACAGTGGTATCAAAGCCACGTGTGAAGAATGTACAAGTTTGTATTTTATTTTTATGAAAATATTTCAGATCTGTATGTTTTTGTAAGTTTGCTATTTTTATTGATTTTTTGAGTATTTTTCTCATAGAAGCGAAGCAACAAGTGCTTGGACACTTGTACGCTTCGACTACCGAGAAAACCTTCCGAAACGACAAGGTCTCGCCTAAATCATTTTGGGACAGTGGCTTAAGGGGCTGTTAGATCAAGATGGGACACTCACGATATTCATTTCGCAAGAAGGGGTGCTGCCCATAACCCCGCAAGGGGCATTGTCCCACGATCGCGCCCGAAAATCGCTAAACGGGACCGCCGGGAAGTTGTGACTCATAAAATTGATAAAATCAGTAGTAAAATTATAGAAATTTATATAAAATACATAATTTAGAATTATGTGTGATTTTGTGATGTTCATGGCCCAAAAGCCCAATATGATGTGTTGTAATTCATAATATGGCCTACGCGTCATTTTTGTGTTGTGCGTGTTGTATTGATATGCGACCTACGCGTCGTACCTTCTCTTTTATATTCTTGTTGTAAATAGAATTTAGACTCGAATATAACTCGAGTTTCACATTTGTAATGTACAAAATGAAGCGGTGGAAGGTCCACTCAAGAAGGAGTTATAAGGAGGGTGATTTCAACACATGGCGGTCAAAGGGAGGCGCTTGAAGAAGTCGTTAACCCTAGGTTGACCATCCAATTTTTTTATTGGCTTGAAAAGATCATAGTAGGGCCATGGCCTCATCACAAAATAATTAGTTATCTATCATTGCTTGTGTATGTGATGCATGATAATGTAGGATAATTAGTGCCTTGATGCGTATAAGATATGAATCCACAATTAGATTAGATCTTAATCAAGTCAACTCGATATGCCTACCAAGTTTTGATACCCATCACTACCTCGATCATTTGTTGTTGTTGAATATGCCAAAGCACAGCAACACATATTATCTTGGTAGGGTGCGGAGGGACAACCGTGGTCCCGCCTATCAAAGCTTGGGTGAGTACAAACTCAATTAGATTGAGCATAACTAGTTAACTCAATTGGATTGGGTAAAACTATAGGCATTTTCCAACAGTTGGACGATAGGATAAAAAATCATATTTATACTAAATCTTGGGCGATTTAGCCAAAGCTAACTCAACTTTTAATATAAATGAGATTTTTGATCCTATAAACAAGAGTTGCATAGAGATGTAATTGATAATTAGTTATCTATCGATCATACTAAGTCTTGGGTGTTTTAGCCAAAGCTAACTCAAGTCATAGTATGATGTGGATCTTGTCCCACGAAAATTATAGCTAATTGGTAAGAATCTAGTAGTGTGGTTTGACCACATTCATGACTTGATTCTACAATAGCTCTATAATTCGGCGGGAGCATCATTTAGTTAAAGGCCTAATTAAATGATTAAAGGAATATGATATTTACTTTTTGTATTATTTCTATTGCAGATTGCCATGTCGACAAACACGAACACCTTCTCCCTGCATTCTGTCCTTGACAAGGACAAGCTCAATGGAGCTAATTTCCTTGACTGGTACAGGAATCTGAGAATTATTCTCACACAAGAAAGAAAACTGTACGTCCTGGAGCAACCCATTCCCGAGGCACCTCCTACCACTGCCACGCGAGCTGACCGAGATGCTTATAAGAAGCATCAAGATGATGCATTAGATGTGTCATGCCTCATGCTCGTGACCATGAACTCTGAGCTTCAAAAACAACATGAGTTGATGACTGCTTATGATATGGTTGAACATCTTCATCAACTATACCAAGGGGAGGCAAGGCACGAGAGATTTGAGATCTCCAAGGCATTATTTCAGTGCAAGATGCAAGATGGGACTCCCGTAGGTCCATATGTGCTCAAGATGATTGGGTACATAGAGAACCTATAGAGGTTGGGATTCCCACTTCGCCAAGAGCTGGCTACAGACTTGATCTTGCAATCCTTGCAAGAGAGCTATGGTCAATTTGTCATGAATTATAACATGAATGAAATTGACAAGCCACTGCCTGAGTTGCTTAGCATGTTGCGAAGTGCTGAGCTCAACCTTAAGAAGGTAAAGCTCAACTCCATTTTGATGATGCAAAAGCATAAAGGCAAGGGCAAGCCTAAAAGTAAGGGAAAGTCCCAAGCCAAGTGCAAAGGCAAGGCACTGAACCCTAAAAGAGGGGTTGCCAAGGATGCTACTTGCTTCCACTATGGTCAAACCGGGCACTGGAAGAGGAACTGCAAAGGATACCTGGAAGATCTTAAGAAGAAGAGAAATAAGATTTCTACTTCAGGTATAAATGTTATAGAAGTCAAGCTCTCTATTTCTTCATCATGGGTATTAGATACCGGATGTGCTTCTTACATTTGTACTAATGTACAGGCGCTGAGAAATAGCAGGGCATTGACGAAGGGCGAGATGGACCTACGAGTAGGTAATGGAGCACGGGTTGCTACTGTTGCTGTAGGAACTTACTACCTATCTCTACCCTCTGGGCTTATACTAGAATTAGATGAATATTGTTATGTGCCTACTCTAACAAAGAACATCATTTCAGTTTCTTGTTTATACAAGAAAGGCTTTTCATTTATAATAAAGAACAAATGTTGTTCCGTTTATTTAAATGATATATTCTATTGTAGTGCACCTCTGATGAACGGACTCTACATTTTAGACTTAGAGAGCCCCATCTATAACATAAGTACCAAAAGGTTCAAGTCAAATGAAATAAACCAAACATATCTCTGGCATTATCGCTTAGGTCATATAAATGAGAATCGCTTATCCCAGCTCCATAAAAATGGTTTACTGGACTTATTTGATTTCAAATCATATGAGAAATGCGAGTCATGTCTACTGGACAAGATGACCAAGACTCCCTTTAGTGGACACAACGAAAGAGCGACTGACTTGCTAGGACTTATGCATAGTGATGTATGTGCTCCTTTCAATGTCGCTGCCAGAGGTGGTTATAGGTACTTCATCACATTTACTGATGATTTCAGTAGATATGGTTATGTGTATTTGATGACACATAAATCACAATCCTTTGAAAAGTTCAAAGAATTCAAGAATGAAGTACAAAACCAGCTAGGCAAGTGTATTAAAATACTTCGATCAGATCGAGGTGGTGAATACCTTAGCCAAGAGTTTCGTGATTATCTAACTGAATGTGGGATTCTGTCCCAACTCACTCCTCCTGGAACACCGTAGTGGAATGGTGTATCCGAAAGGAGGAATCGTACCCTATTAAATATGGTACGATCTATGATGAGTTACACAGATCTTCCTATATCCTTTTGGGGATATGCTCTAGACACAGCAGCCTTCACATTTAACCGTGTTCCATCCAAGGCTCTGATAAAGCCATCATATAGGATATGGACTGGGAGAGACGCCAAGGTGTCTTTTATGAGGATTTGGGGTTGTAAGGCTTACGTTCGATGTCAAGTCTCGGACAAATTGGGACTCAAATATGATAAGTGCTATTTTATTGGATATCCCAAGGAAACGAAGGGATATTACTTCTACATTCCCAGTCAACACAAAGTATTTATGGCTAAGACTGAGGTATTTCTAGAAAGAGACTTTGTTTCTAGAAAAATTAGTGGGAGTACGTTCGATCTTAAAGAAGTTCAAGATATGGACTATAGCACTGAAGCCTTGATGAAAGTTAAACTGGAACCAGAAAGTGTTGTGGATGATGAGATTGTTCCACAAGGAGTTGAGGAACAACAACCAGTTCAAGTAGACCTACCTCTTCGCAGGTCTGATAGGGTACGTCGTCAGCCTGAGAGATACTCATTTCTCTTGTCTGACCATGATGATGTTATGCTCGTTGAGAATGAGTCTACCTCCTATCAGGAAGCTGTGATGAGACTAATTTCTTAGTCATGGCTAGAGGCCATGAGATCTTAGATGGAATCCATGTACACAAACCAAGTATGGACTTTGGTTGATCCACTTGAAGGCTTCAAACCCATTGGGTGTAAGTGGGTCTTTAAGAGAAAGACTAACATGGATGGACTTATTACCTATAAAGGTCGCTTGGTAGCTAAAGGTTTCAAGAAAATTCATAATATTGACTATGATGAAACCTTTTCTCCAGTAGCAATGTTTAAGTCCATTCGGATCATGCTTGCTATTGCAGTATACCACGATTATGAGATCTAGTAGATGGATGTCAAAATCGCGTTTCTGAATGAAAACTTGCTTGAGCATGTGTACATGACACAACCTGAGAGTTTTGTAGATCCACTGCATACTAGCAGAGTATGCAAGCTGCATAAGTCCATTTATGGACTAAAGCAAGCTTCTCGGAGCTGGAATCTTTGATTCGATGATGCGATCAAACAGTTTGATTTCATCAAGAATGAAGATGAACCCTATGTCTACAAGAAGGTTGTTGGGAACATAGTTGTCTTCCTTGTATTGTATGTGGATGACATACTACTCATTGGGAACGTCATCCCTTTACTGCAGTCTGTAAAGACTTGGCTAGGGAATTGTTTCTCAATGAAGGACTTAGGTGAAGCAGCCTGTATTCTAGGAATAAAGATCTATAGAGATAGATCTAAGAGATTGCTTGGCCTAAGTCAAAGTACATATATTGACAAGGTATTACTACAGTTTTCCATGCAGAATTCTAAGAAAGGATTTCTGCTGATGTCACATGGTGTGAGTCTTTCGAAGACTCAAAGTCCCTCTTCTAGAGAGGAGAGAGACCGCATGGATAAGATCCCGTATGCTTCAGCCATATGATCTATCATGTACGCCATGCTATGTACTCATCCTGTTGTTTCGTATGCTTTGAGCATGACGAGCAGATACCAAACAGATCCAGGTGAACGTCACTTTCTTAAGTACTTAATAAGGACTAAACAATATTTCTTGATATTTGGAGGCAATGACGAGCTAGCGGTAAAGGGTTACATTGATGTCAGCTTACAAACTGACCAGGATGATTATAGATCGCAATCTAGGTTCGTGTTTTGCTTGAATGATGGTGTTGTGAGCTAGAAGAGTTCATAGAGGCTAACGTCACTGATCCCTTAACCAAGGCTTTGTCACAGAGAAAGCATGATGGTCACACTAGGTCATTGGGCTTAGAGCCTACATTGATTGGTACTAGTGCTAGTGGAAGATTGTTAGTTAGAGCCCTAGAGCTAATCATATGATGATTGTTGTATGGACTCGTTGTATCTGTTAGAGTGTATACTAAAAGTCTATCTTTTGTAAACATTTATTTTTGAAATAAAGGAATCACATTGGTCAATATCTACATTTATTTGTTAAATGTAATTGTTCAATTAATATATATAGTAGACAACATGGTGTGTGATGTCACACACAGAAGATCATGTTGTCGGTTCTTTTTAAATTATAAACAGTTGCTCGCGACTAAGATGGAATGGAACAAACCATCGGAATAGTCGTAGTGTAATTAAGTATTAGTTTATCTTGATTAATAAATTACACTGGTACACTCTAAGTGTATTGAGTGGGACCATTTTAGGTAAGTTCTTTTTGTACTGACTTAATAAAAGAACTAGACCTTAGTTATTATGGAAGTGTGTGCTCTTAATCCTAATATAATAACAAGCACATATATTTAATATTAATTTCTTTGACTTATCAAAGGGTGAGGTTTAGCTCGATAAATCAATATGCCCGATAAGTTGGGAAATGATATTACTTATAGTGTGTGTTGTTGATTATAGGAGGAATCTGTGTCCTAGTTATCTAGGTTGAGAATGTCCCCAAGAGGAGCTCATAAGGATTGCCATGTTAAACCCTGCAGGTGGACTTAGTTCGACATGACAATGAAGTTGAGTGGTACTACTCTTGGAGTTAGATATTAATTAAGTGAGTTGTCAGTAACTTACTTAATTTGTGGACATTCATAATCTTAAACACAGGGATACTAACACACTCATGATAAGAAGGAGCCCATAATGTAATTTGGGATTGGTGCGGTAGTGCGGTAATAACTCTCTAGTGAAATGAGTTATTATCGATGAACTTGAGTTGTGTGTTCAGGGCGATCACGGGATACTCAAGCTCATCAGAAGGCCAAAACCAATTTCTCCTCTAGGTCCCTGTCATAGCCTCATTAAAGCCTCAAGTCCATCCAAAGAAAGGCCCATCTTGGTGTCCAAGAAGGGGGTCAGCCCAATGCTTGGTGACCAAGCAAGGGCCGGCCACATCCACTTCTATAGGGGCTGGCCCTATTGCTTGGTGACCAAGCATGTAGAGGCTGACCAAGATTGATTCAAATAGGAGGGGCGTTTTAAATTTTTAAAATCTTCTCTTCGTAGAAAACTACAAGATTTAAAAGAGATATTTTAAATTTAAAAACTTTCCTTTTTTGAATTAGGCCACATGTTTTAAAAGAGAATTTAAAAGTTTTAAAACTTTCCTTTTTTAACCATCTTCATGGTTGAAGGAAAAAAAGGAAAAGAAGTTTTAAAATTTAAATTTTCTATCACCATGTTAAAAAAGGAAATTTTATAAGAGAAGTTTTAAATTTTTAAATTTTAAAACATGGTTTTAATTTTTTAAAACTTTTCTTTTTTAACTCCCACATTAGGATATTAGGAGAGAGCTTGTAAAATTTTATAACGGCATATAAAATTTTATTAAGAATTTTATTTTTCCTTTTTCCCTTGATGAGGTGGTCGGCCACCTTGCTTGGTGCCCAAGCAAGGGCCGGCCATAATTAAAATAAAAAAAATCATCACAAAATTAATGTTGGTGATTGATTCAATCAAGAGGAAAGAAAAGGAAAAATAAAAAGGAAAAAGGAAAAAGGAAAAACTAGAGGATGATTTTATTTTTTGTAAAAAGTTTTTCCTTATTTGCCTTGGGCAAGTAATATAAAAGAAGGGGTGAGGAGGCCTCATGAGACAACTCTTATTCTCTTGCTTTGAGACTCTCTTGGTGTGGCCAGCCCTCTCCCTTCTCTTTTCCCTTTTTCTCTCTTCTCCTTGGTAGTGGTGGTGGCCAGATTTTAGAAGAAGAGGAAGAAACTTTTGGGTGGTGTTCATCTTGGAGGATCGTCGCCCACACGACGTCCAAGGCAAGGAGAGGAATATGGCAAAAGATCTCGAGGTCATTAGCTTACAAACAGAAGATATAACTAGTAATTTTCTTCCGCATCATACTAGTTATTTTCTTTGTAAGAATTCTAAATACAAGAGGCAATTAGATCTATTTTTTCGAATTAGCTTTTCGAGTTTGTGTTTTTTTCTTTTTTGAATTTGTGATTCGATTGTTCTTTTTGGTTAACCTAGAGTTATTTTAGGAAATTAAATATTAGCTTTCCTTAAAAGGCTTTGTCTAAGCGGTGGTGGTTGCTCCCATATCCAAGAAGGTCATGTGCCTCGCCATGCAGTCCTGGAAGCCAATTTTGGAAATTAATATTTAATGAAATTAATAACATAGGTGGATTTGAATCAATAGTGTTAAGTTCCGCTTGCGATTCAAATCTAAACCATTAAGAACATATAAGTTAAATTTAGAATCAATGATGTTGAGTTCCGTCTACGATTCCTAATTTAACTTCTAAAGAACACAATAGGTTATTTAAGGAAAGGATCGACACTTGTAAAAAAAATTTATACAGTGGAACCGGTACGTTTTCCTAGGACTAACCAACAGTATCATATTCCTATATATTAATAAAGACATTTCTTTATGGTTATTATACTTACTTGTATTGGTGTCAAATAACTAAGTATAATAGCGTCCTTGAGTTAGAAGGTTCTTATCTATATCAATCAATTGGTTGAATTGATAGTGAGATCATATAGAGAATACTACTCTTAATCATTGCTAGTCAAGTATTAACATTCAGCGACAATATTAATGCGATGAGACTAGCATGTAGGTCAACTCGATGACTTGATCTCACATGTCATGGATATAGAGATATCAAGTTGACACATGGGTATGCATTGGAGAATGTATACTGAATGCCCCACCATGAGAAAGTATCATGGATCGTTGTATGACTGTCATATACTTCCTCATGTGACTATTAGTATAACTATCAGTCCTTGGACCTGAAGTCACCATGGTTCCCTACATAAGGTGTTGCATACTTTGGCTTCGTCAAACGACACCCGTAACTGGGTGGACTATTAAGGCAATTACTGGGTATGTAATAAATTATACGGAGGGATGTGAGTGATGTAGATGGGATCTATCCCTCCTATATGACGGGAGTTACATCATAATTCTTGATAGAGTGAGACCACTAAGTGCATGACCATGTCCAAATGAGTCAATATGATATATTGAGCTCATTTGATTAGAGTGAGTCTACTTGGGGTTCAAGACATAGATTGATTAGAGGATGACATGGTCTATGCCTCAATTGATCAATCTAGATGTCAATGATAGAAGGACATTGTCACATATTGTGAGAGTCACAATTAAAGTCACAATGGTGATGTTGGATCTCAACATTCTTGTAACTTGGGTAGTAATGATGTGTTGCTAGATACCGCTCATTACTTATGCTTCTAATGGGTTTAGGAGCATTGCCAACGTTACAAGAACCTATAGGGTCACACACAAAGGGCAGTTAGATGGAGATTAGGTTCATATGATAAACCAAGAGGATTAGGTTCATATGATGAACCAAATTGGATTAAGAGTAATCCAAATTAGATTAATTGAGTAAGACTCGATTAAGTTAGACTTGAGTTAGACTCAAGTGAGGCTAGACTTGAGTTAGACTCAAGTGAGGTTTAATGATGATATTCATTGAATTTTGAATTCAATGATAAATGGTGACATTCATTGAATTATGAATTCAATTTGAATATTAGATTCAAACTTCGATTCAAATTATGAAGAGAAAAGGAGTTTCAAAATGGCCATTTAATGAAAAATGAATATTCATTAAATACTCATTAAGACTCATTAATGAGGCTTATTAATGGAGTTAATAAGCATTAAGTATTTTCATTAGATGAAAATACTTATGCCATTTTACTCTTATTTTTTATTATGAACGGATCATCATTATTCTTCCTCTCTTCTAGCTCTCTCTCCCTCTCCTCCAATGCTGAGCCACCCAAGAGTGCTAGCACACTCTAAGTGGTTCTTCTCCACCTATTGTCCGTGTGGATACGTATAGAGGAGTGTACGCTTGACAATCTCGAGATCCGGCAACCTTTTGGACGAGCGGGATAAGCGAAGGGCTTCGCAACAAGGGTAACGCTTCTTATTAATGTAGATCTAAGGTAGATCTTGGTTAGAAACATGTACATGATTTATTTTATATATCTTTGCACGGATCCGTGGCAAGACTTCGAGGTTTCCGCAACGCAAAAATCGATTTTTGCGACTCGAAAGTCCCAACATCTCCTTCTCTGACTCGATCAACCTGGCCTAATCCAATTGTCACTGATCCTTGGTTTAGTCGACCGATCCCAAGTTTCGGTCGACCGATCCTCTGGTTGAGCCTGGTCCAATCTCTGGGATTCTGATCTGCTGGCTTGGGGGTTCAGTCTACCGATCCCATGGTTCGGTCGACCAATCCCAGTCTGTTCTAGCCCTGCACAAAACTATTAGTTTCATACAAAACAGAGTTAGAACAAAACAGAATATATAAGAAGCTTAAATTTGACAGTCTTCGAACTGTCCGGTTCTGACTTTGAATTTCTGACCAGAAACCCTAGGTCGAACCAACGCCTACTGTTCCCTCTTCTGGGGAACACGTCCTCACCTACTCCCCTCAGGAGAGTTTACTTGATGTCAGTCTGATCTTCCAAACCGACTGGACTTTTGCTTGGAGCTCGATGCTTCCAGACTTTCTGCTGGACGTCTACTCCCCGACACATCTAGTTTTCCACCTGGTTTGCGACACCAGGACTTTCCACCTATGGTTACCACCCCCCTAGGACTTTTATCCTGAAGCCCTCGACTCGCCAAGACTTTCTGCATAGGGTTACCACCCCCTATGACCTAGGATTTTTCACCTGCCTAACCGCAGCTAGGACTTTTGCCTAAGTACACTTAGGACTTTCCTGCAGGCTTATTTAAACTGTTAGATCACAACACAACATAACTTTGAACCCTTTGCTATTATCAGAACACGGGTTCGATCATCGGATGCTTCCCGCACCAACAATCTCCCCCTTTTTTATTTTGGCAACTGATATTCAAAGTTAAGTAAAAACAGGCATAAGTAAACAGATGTATAAGTAACAATTTTTTAAAGTTTTAGTATAAGCAAGCATAAGTAAACAATTTTAGACGCAAACAATTTTTAGACGCAAAAAAACATAAGCTAAAACTTTATGGTGTAAGGCTCCCCCTTAATTAGAGCTTTCTTTTGAATTTTATGCTACTCTCCCCCTTTGCCATACATCAAAATATAAGGAGAGTAAAGAAACCATGTACTTAGGTAGATTTGAAAAAGATTTTGAGAAAGGTTTAGTCATACCTTGAAAAAATACTTAGCTTTTTAGAAGAAATGTTCTTGTAAGATTTTTAGCTAAGTCATAAATTATTTCAACTTTGAGAAATAACTTAGCTAGTTTTGTGATATCAAAACACTTAGTTAAATTTGAAAAAGTTTTTTGCTTTTGAGAAAAACACAATCACTTAGAAGAAATTTTCTTTGTAAAACATTTAGCTAAGTAAATGTTAAGGATTTCGAGAAGATCTTTTAAGATAGTTTTAAGTTTTTAACTAAGGAAGATTATTTTGACTTTGAAAAGTAACTTAGAAAAATTCGAAAAAGTACTTAGGTAACTTTTGAAAAGCCTTTTTGAGAAAAGTTAGTTAGATTCGAAAGACTTTATATTTGAAATAGAACTTTTCTCAAAATTAGCTAAGTTTGAAGGCATTTGCTAAAAATATTTGAAAATGGCTATCGAAGTTACTTAGCTAAAATTTTAATAATCCTTTTGAAAAATGGCTTTGAAAATGTTATTAGAGAATATAACTAAAGTTGGAAAGTGCTTAGCTTGATTTTGAACTGAAAAATATTGATTTTTTTAAAAGTTCTTAAGAAAAGATAAGTTTTGAGAGACTTAGTTAAATTTTAGCTGCAAAGAGGGAGGAGCTTAACTCGTAAAAAAATTTAATTGAGGTCATTCATTCAAATTCAAGTAATCTAAAGTCCAAGCATGAGTAATTTTGAAATGTAACATAAATCATTTAATCCCCTGAGCCAAATGTCTAACCACTAGCTACTAACTGCTTACCTAGAGGGTAATAGCTTTAACTTGGTTAGTCAAGTTAAGTTGAAAATCCAGTTAGATTTGACTAAGTCAGGATCACTTAATTTGATTACTGTATTTTTAGTATTTAATGCCCAGACTTACTGCGATGCACAAAAATAAGCATACTGAAGTCTAGGTTGTACCCTATGCATCTCACGTCGTTTTAAGTTTATTTCAAATACAAGCAAGTTAAGCCTAGGGTGTTTGTGAGATGCTCTGGTTGAAACTAGGGGAACTTGATTTTTAGGATTAGTGTCTAGGCTAAATCCAAATTTTTAAAAGTCTAGTAAATTTGGGATTTTGAAAACAACATTTTTCAAGAATTTTTAAAAAATACAAAAATCAAGATGAATACATTCTATTCTACTAAACACATTCCTATATGTCTTCTAAGTGCACTGAACTCAAGTTCAGGTAAGAGTTTTGCGAATATGTCGGCTAGGTTTGATTTGGACTCAACATAGTTAAAATAATTTTTTAAATAAATTTTAAAAGAATTTTTAAATAAGTTTTTAAAAAAATTTTTAAATAAGTTTTTTAAAAGAATTTTTAAATAAGTTTTTTCAAGGATTTTTTTTAAATAAGTTTTTAAAAGAATTTTTAAATAAGTTTTTTAAGAGAATTTTTTAAATAAGTTTTTAAAATAATTTTTTAAATAAGTTTTCAAAAGAATTTTAAATAAGTTTTAACAAGAATTTTTTAAATAAGTTTTTAAAATAATTTTTTAAATAAGTTTTCAAAAGAATTTTAAATAAGTTTTAACAAGAATTTTTTAAATAAGTTTTTAAAATAATTTTTTTAAATAAGTGTTTAAAAGAATTTTTAAATAAGTTTTGTAAAGGATTTTTAACTAAGTTTTTAAAAGATTTTTTAAATAAGTTTTTAAAAGAATTTTTAAATAAGTTATTAAAAAGAATTTTTAAATAAGTTTTTTAAAAGAATTTTTTTTAAATAAGTTTTTTAAAAGATTTTTAGATAAGTTTTTAAAAGAATTTTTAAATAAATTTTTAAAAGAATTTTTAAATAAGTTTTTTTTAAAAGAATTTTTAAATAAGTTTTTTAAAAGAATTTTTAAATAAGTTTTTTAAAAGAATTTTTAAATAAGTTTTTTTAAAAGAATTTTTCTATAAGTTTTTAAAAGAATTTTTAAATAAGTTTTAAATAGAATTTTTAAATAAGTTTTTTAAAAGAATTTTTAAATAAGTTTTTAAAATAATTTTAAATAAGTTTTTTTTAAAAGAATTTTAAATAAGTTTTTGAAAAGAATTTTTGAAGAAGTTTTTAAAAGAATTTTAAATAAGTTTTTAAATAGAAATTTAAATAAGTTTTTAAAAGGATTTTTTAAATAAGTTTTTTAATAGAATTTTTAAATATGTTTTTTAAAAGAATTTTTAAATTAACTTAACTTGATTTTAATTAATTTAATTTGATTTTAATTTTCATTTTGTCCTTAGTCATCTCACCCAATCTAAAATTTTCAATCAGGGGATTCTATAATTTTATGAGATGAATTGGGTTCAGTTATAAGATTTGGTTTAACTTTGTATTGGATTCAGGTTTAGTTTTGGGGTCAACAAATAGACATTCTTTGGATAAACTTCTGGGCTATGGTGAGTCACTTGGGCATCATTAAAGTAACCATGCCTTCGAGGTTTTCCAAATAGTCTGATCCACTGATCTTAATACAAAACCTTGGTCTAACTGGTTAGGATCCATTAAGGGTAGCTTCGGTTAGTTCCACTTAGCCAAATGCACCAGGTCGAAGTCATATCTTCCTAGACATGAATAGATTAAGCTTCCCTAACGTACTATCATCCAAAATTTCACCAGTACCATAGGTCAAGTTAAACTTGTTCCCTTTTCTAATTAGTTCTAATTACCCTGCCGGATAGGTTAGTTTTGGAGGTGCCAGCTAATCTGGAGCCTCATCCAATATTGTTGATTTACCTTTTATGGTTTAATTTATAACTTAGATTTAAGTTTTTAATATAATTTAATTTAATGTTTAATTATTTTCTTTTGATGATTTATCTTTTTATTAATACAGTTTTTCTTTTGGCTCCCCCTGGATCATAGCCTCGATATGGTCTATCAAGGTAGTGTACTTGATCCTTGGGGACCCAATATTGACCAAGCCCAACTTGATTGACTAAGTTGGACTTAGGTACCCATGCTTGAACTATTTTACTATTATTTGGTCTGTTCACTAACGATAAATAAGATCGATATTTAGTTTTAAATCCTAATCCGGATCTGTTGTAAATGACTCTTTGTTTTCCAAGAATTAGGTCAAGATTCTTGGAGCCCAAAGAAAATCGTTCCAACATTTTCTTCAAATCCTTGACCTGAGTTTTCAGGCTGGAATTTTCTTCCTCAAGCTTTTGGACTTCAGTTGAGTTTCCAATCTGAACTGGGCCAGGCAAGGATTCGAAGTTAGTCACTTATTTAAGGGTTGTTACCTCCTTTAAAAGTGACTTGATCCTAATGTTTGATTTTGCTAATTTTCGCATTAAGTAATTTACTAAATTGTGTAAACGCGGGATGCTTACAGCGAGGTCGGCCCTTCGGAAATGGATACGGATCCGTGACTTCTCTCGGACTCAGCTTCCAATTCGCCCTCGCTTCCAAATTCTTTGATGTAGTCCCGGGCTGTCATCGCGGGAAAACTCGACTGCTTGAGTTCTTCATCGTCGGATTCCTCCGAGGATGACTCGTCCCAGGTCGCCTTTAGAGCCTTCTTTTTCCATTACTGCTTCTTTGCATCCTTTTGATTTGGCCGGTTGGCTTTAATGTGCCCCTTCTGATTGCAGCCATAGCATGTTACTTCGAATTTTACCTTTGACTTTGGTTGAGCCTCCTTGGATTGAATTGCCTTCTTGAGGTCCTTCTTGGAGAAGCCTTTCTTTTTCTAGTAGAGTTTTCTTACTAAGTTGACGAGTTTAGTCGTAAATTCGTCGTCTTCATTTTCTGAGTCAGGTTCTTCATGTCACACCCCAGGTAGTCCCTGCCAGAAGTAATTTCGGCAGCATCTCCCCTGTACGGGTGACAATATGAATCCAGAAATACATATATCTAAACCATCGGCCCACACGGCCGGAACAATACACACAAATAGTAAACAATCCACGCAGTTATATTCAACATTCCACACAGATATAATATGAACAATCCACGCAATTATATAAAGGAAGACGATATAAAATCATCGTAGATATATGTAAACCCTCCTATTCCACTACAACGAAGAAAACGAAGTCCACGAAGTAATGAAACTATCCGCAGCGGAAAACCAAAAGTAGTAAACCCAAGTGTTCGATATAAAGTCCACAATACAAAACCCACATCACAAGTATATAAGATGCAAAAGCAAAACATATCCCGACAACAGGAAATCCTCGCGATAAAGGGGCTAGCGACTGGAATATCTCCCGACGGCATCAACCTAAAAGGTAGTAATACAATGGTGTGAGTCCAAAGAACTCAGCAGGTAATCCAATAGATATGTACAGCAACATATAACTACCAACAACAATCCTACCGGTACAGTATCCTAACAGTATAACATATAGTACAGTCTCTTGACAGTATAACAGGTATGCATAACTGAATAAACTGTAGTAACCAACAATAAGCATGTAATACAGTCTACTACAAGAATAATAAGAAATGCATAACTGAAATAAACTGTACTCACCTGCGAGGCTTGTGCAACTGACTGTGAACATACACAGATAAAAATAGTCAGAGCAAAAGTATATAACCTGTATGCATGTCAATCATATGCAATCACCAAAATACATCAATCACAAATAATGCAATCTGTGCATATGATGTAAATATGACATGGTCACCCCTGACTCCAGTCAGCCATCTCACACGCGATAGTGAGACCGAGTGGGTAGGGTTGTGACACCGTGCACTCTGCTGTCACTACCCCTGAAGAGTGACCGAGTGGACGGGATGCTGTCGGAGTACACCTATCCTCCTACCTCAACCATAGTGAGGGAGGCAATGCTCTCATCTCCCGATATGCAATGACGGGGAGAGACCCCGGCGTGCTACCACACTGTCATCGTACTACCCCTGAGCACCCCAGCGGAGCACTACCGAGCAACCTACCATACACACCCTGAGTGCTATGCCACTACCCATGCAGTGAACACGCTGTGTACAGGCCCATGTAGCCGGTCGACGAGCTCAACAATAATGGAGTTGTCAATCACCCAGCATGCAATCATGCAATATGGTGCATGCGGCTACAGTATGTCATACCTGAACATATCCTCCTCCATATGTGTAGTTGCCAAAAAGATAACCACATATATAACAAGGATAATAAACAACATAAAATCCAACATCACATATCCAACATATCTATCAACTAATCAAGTATAGAGGGAAGCACAAAAAATACCTCTATCTCTATGAACAAAGATAAACATAGCCAGAAAGAAAAGCATTCTAGACTAAGGTATAGCAGCTATCAGTAGAAGCATATATCATGTATCAACTAAACTAAACCAGGGAAGTACTAACTACCAACACTAGTAAGTATATATGAACTGCACATATCATAAGACACTATCAAGAGATAAGTCAAAGGGTCCCCGCCTCAAATAGAAGGTACAATCATGCCAAATCCAACGTCGAGACGCCTATCTCAAACCAGAGTCCTGTGTCAAATAATATATATATTTTATTTACCTAAATCCAAATGAATAGCTAAATAAAATCTCTAAAACTAAATTAGGGCAAAACCCTAATCACATTAATCTCAACCTACCTAATAAATCTAATAGTCAATTAGGGTTAGTTACCTAATCCCTAATCACCAATTAGATTAGAAATCTAAACATAGATTAGATCCAATAATTGACTAGGGTTAATTGCCTTAACCCTAATCATTTCATTAAACTAATCTAAGCAATTAAATCTAATCATACAAATCAAGTATCAACTAGTAATCTAATTTATTCCTAATTCAATACAAACATAACCCTAAATTAACCGTTCTACAACAAGATTAAAAACCTACACACAATCAACAACTAGTATAATTCATCCACAACATGCTCATGTAATCAATTCCCTGTTCCTTACCTCAATCTCAGCTACTGGAAGGAGTGCTGCCGGAACCAAGAAAACCTCACAGTAAATAGAACCTCTCTGCTGGATACACCTCACGATCACAGAACCTCACAACCCTCATCCATTGATCCACAGCAGTCCGATGCTTCCTTTAATCAAGAGCAGTAAGGTCATCACAAAAGAAAAACAATCCAACAAGATCCTTGAACCTACATAAGTCCCAACATTACCTCAATTGATCGTCTCCAGAAAGTGTCACCCGATCTGATCCGTGAAGCAAAGTATCGAAGATTCTACTGGCCCCCAATCAGACAGCATCTGCCAAGATCTAGCACCGACAACGGACCTAGGGCACGGTCTGGAGAGAATCAAGAGAAGAAGAAGAATCGCCGACTGCTAGGCACGAGTCGGAGGAAATCCAGAGAAAAGGAAGAAGGATCAGGAATGTCGCTTACCCTCGAGGCCCTAAGGCATCTCCACGCCAGCGATCGATGAATTTGGATCGATCCAGCGGCGTTGGTAGTTGGTTCAAGGAGACGAGATCCTACCGCTTGCCAGTCGACGGGAAGAAAGAAACCAGCTAGCTCCTATCTTCCAAGCTCTGAGACCCGATCTGCGCCGGCGACGCCGAGAAGACGAGGGAAGAGTCGTCGATCAACCGGAACAGACCGCTTGAGGAATAGAGAAGAAGAGTCGGGGAAGAGAGGAAGAAATGGTTCGGGATTGCGGTGGGTTGGGGCATAAAAGGATCGGCGTGGGGAAGAAAATAAATGGAAAGGAAATATATATAATTAAAACATTTCCTCACTTAAATGGGTATCCCCAAACAGGCTTAATCCGAACCCATTGATCGATCCCCTGAAAACCCTCCGTACGAACTCTGAAAAATTCCCAGAAAATTTCTAAAAATTATGGAAAAATTTTATATAGCTATTTTTGAAATAACCCTATTTATTTAATTTTTCCGATATCTCACATTCTCCCCAACTAATAAAAATTTGGTCCCCAAATTCCGCTATAACCAATAGCAAACACTAGAATATAACCAAACAGTATAAATGCTGAAAGAAACTCTAACCCACATACCTCAAGTAAAAAGATGAGGGTATCGAACTCGGATCGTGTCCTCCAACTCCCAAGTAGTTTCCTTGTCAGAATGATGCTACCATCCGACTTTAACCAACCCGACAGTCTTGTTCCGCAACTGACGCTATCTGTGGTCCAGAATCCGTACCGGAACCTCCTCGTAAGTGACGTCAGACTGAATAGGAACTGATATATCTGACAGAACATGTTCTAGGTCGGATACGTATCTCCTCAGCATATATACATGGAATACATCGTGAATGTCTGCTAGAGATGGTGGTAGCGCCAGGCGGTAAGCTACTGCTCCAATACTCTCCAGGATCTGGAATGACCCAATATATCGTGGAGCTAACTTACCTGGAAGACCAAATCTCTTCACCCCTTTCGTAGGTGAAACTCTCAAAAATACATGATCACCAATAGAGAACTCCAGGGGTCTCCGTCACCAATCAGCATAACTCTTCTGACGGTCCTGAGCCTCTGACATCCTCCGTCTGATAGTACAAACTAACTCTGCATCTTGCTGGGCTCTCTGAGGTCGTAGCAGCTGGGCCTCCCCAACCTCCTCCCAGAGGGTGGGTGTCCGACAAGGTTTACCATACAACGCCTCAAACGGTGCCATCTGGATAGCCGAATGATTGCTGTTGTTGTAGGTGAACTCCACTAATGGCAGGTGGTCCTCCCAGCTGCCTCCGAAGTCCATAACACAAGACCTCAGCAAATCCTCTAAAGTCTGAATAGTCCGCTCTGACTGCCCATCTGTCTACGGATGGAATGCCGTACTGAAACGAAGCTGTGTGCCCAAGGCCTACTGCAGACTCTACCAGAATCAGGACGTGAACCGTGGGTCTCTATCAGATATAATGCTCAGCGAAACTCCATGCAATCTGATAATCTCTCGACAGTATAACTCAGCTAATCGATCCAGAGAATCAGTCTTCCGGATCGCTAAAAAGTGTGCGGATTTGGTTAATCGGTCAACGATTACCCAAATCGCATCATGACCTCGTCGAGTCCTAGGTAATCCTACCACAAAATCCATAGTAATATGCTCCCACTTCCACTCTAGAATAGGGATTCTCTGAAGTAAACCAGCAAGTCTCTGGTGCTCAGCCTTCACCTGCTGATAGACAAGACATCTAGCTACAAACTCCGTGATGTCTTTCTTCATACCGTTCCACCACTAGGAATGCCTCAAATCACGATACATACGGGTCCCACCTGGGTGGATAGAAAATCTATAACGATGAGCCTCCTAAAGTAACTCCTCTATAACCGGGTGAGACTGAGGTACACACAATCTGCCTCGAAAATAAACAATACCCTCGTCATCTCGTGTAAACTCGGTCTGCTGTTCGGAAGCTATCTAGCTGCTAATGAACTGTAAATGCTGATCTCCGACCTGGGCCTCTCGAATCCTCATCCTGATCGGCGACTGAGCAACCATGGTAACAAGAATACCCCGCTCTGTCCATCCCTGCTCCTCAAGGCCCAACTCAAAGAATCCTTAAATCAAGTCCGTGACTAAAACTCGGTGACAAGCTAAAGTCCCTCTGGACTTCCTGCTAAGTGAATCAACAACCACATTAGCTTTACCCGGATGGTAGCTAATAGTACAATCATAATCCTTCAAGAACTCCATCCATCTCCTCTATCGGAGATTGAGTTCCTTCTGTGTGAAAATATATTTGAGACTCTTATGATCTGTAAGAATCTCAAAAGTAATAGCATAAAGATGATGTCGCCAAATCTTCAAAGCAAAGATAATAGCGGCTAGCTCTAAATCATGTACTAGGTAGTTCTTATCATGCTCCTTCAACTGATGAGAAGCATAGGACACTACCCTACCGTGCTACATCAAAACAGCGCCCAAGCCCTGAAGAGATGCGTCTATGTAAAGTACGAATCCATCATCACCAGAAGGTAAAACCAAAACTGGTGTTGATACTAATCTCCGCTTCAGCTCCTGGAAGCTGGTCTCACAAGCCTTTGGCCAAGTGAATTTCACACCCTTTCTGGTCAGACGTGTCAACGGAATAGCAATACTGGAGAAACCCTCAACGAATCGTCTGTAATATCCAGTCAGTCCCAAGAAACTACGGATCTCCTGGACTGACTTCGGCTGCTCCCAGCTAGTGATAGCCTCGATCTTCTGAGGATTTACTGAAATACCTCGGCTTGACACCACGTGTCCCAGAAAACCAACTGAAGATTGCCAAAATGCACACTTGCTGAACTTCGTATACAGATGATGTCGTCGTAGAGTCTCCAAGACTATGCGAAGATGCTGCGCGTGCTCCTCCTTAGAACGTGAATATATCAATATATCATCGATAAACACAATAACAAATTGATCTAGGTACTCCAGAAAGATACGGTTCATCAAAGTCATAAATACTGCAGGAGCATTGGTAAGCCCAAATGGCATTACCAAAAACTCGTAATGTCCATATCTGGTGTGAAATGCTGTCTTCTGAATATCAAAATCTCTAACTCTTAGGTGATGATATCCAGACCGCAGATCAATCTTAGAATACACTGATGTATCTCTAAGCTGATCAAATAAATCCTCAATTCATGGCAAGGGGTACTTATTTCTGATAGTCACTGCATTCAGCTGCCTATAATCGATGCACAACCTTAGAGTACCATCCTTCTTCTTGACGAATAGTACAGGAAAACACTAAGGCAGAATACCGTGGGGTTCTCCACAAGGACACCGGAATGCTCCTGTCCGTGCATGCCATATGCAGCTGCTGTAGGGGGAGCTGTCATCTAATGACGATGCGAAGATTGGGCTTTCAGCCCACCTCGCTAAGTCCTGGACTGACCAAACTGTCCTCCTGGAACAGAAATCCCGGAGGCTACATGCTGAGCCTTCAACGAACAATCTCGGCTCAAGTGCCCAGGCAGTTTGCAATAATAGCAAACTGGCTGTCCCAGGGTGCACGCAGAGATGATATGCACTCGGGATCCGCATCCGATACAGTGAGGGTCACTGACGGACTATTTTCGATTTTGCTGAGTAGACAGGAAAGGTCCAGATGAAGATCGTCCTGACTTCTGGGGACGGCCAGATGACCTAGAAGTACTTTGACCCGTCTGAGGGCGACTGCTCTGCTGCTGCCTAGTAGTCTGTGGCTGCTGGATCTGTCCGAAAGTCCGATCAGTCTGCTTCCTCTTCTTGTCTACTTTCAGTCTCTGATGAGCAGACTCAATCATAAGTGCCCTATCAATTGCCTCTGTTTATGATGTTATACCAAGATCGGCGATCTTCACCTGAAGATGTCCCTCCAGTCCCTGGACAAACTGAAGCATACGAGATCTGTCATCGGCAACCAACTTTGGACAAAATCTTGCCAACCGATTAAATTCGGCATTATACCCCATCACTGAGCGATTATTCTGTCGAAGACTCAGAAAATCCTGCTTTCGTGTCATCTGATACGCCCGAGGAAAATACTGACTCTCGAATGCCTCCCTAAATCTCGTCCAGGTAATAAGCTGCTCGCCTATAATGGAGCGATGTGTGTCCCACCAGATCTCTGCCCCATCTCGCAAGTGATAAGCAGCCAGCTCAGCCTTCTCCCACTCGGAGCAGGCCATGTAAAAGAATGTCCGCTCCATATTCTCTATCCAAGACTGAGCAACGCTTGGATCAGTCTCCCCATGGAACAATGTGAATCGGCTCTTCATCGACTCTGCCAAGGCTGGAATCCATGCTCGTGCTGCAACTATATCCATGGGAATCGCCGAGGAACTGGGCAGAACCACGGGAGCTGATCCTATGGGTGGTACAGCTGGTGGAACTACTGAGTAGACGTAGGTAGGGGCCACTGGGGGTACGGTGGACGGTACCGGGTAAGGAGCAACCGGTACTACTGGTACTGGTGCTGAATATGAAGAAATCAGTGCAGGTGTCTGTGGTGCCGAGTACGTAGTAACAGGCACGACTAGAGGGGGTGCTAGGTATGCTGTGGGTACTACTGATGGGGGAGGTGCTTGATATGTCGACGATGGTACCACTGGTGGCACAGTCGAGTTAAGTACCACTGAAATCGGAACCGTCAGGATCTGAGGACCTGACGTGCTACCAATATTCTTAGGAGTCTGTCCCTGACAGACAGGCTCAATCCTAGCAGATCTCTCTGGAGACTCTGTCTCTGGAGAATCTATCGCCTTCTTACGTGGATGACCACGTCTCGGTACCGGAACACGTGTATGTGTCATATCTGTAAACAAAATGTTACCCAGATATCACTACAGGTATGAAAACTATGAAATTAGCTAAATTTACCTGTTTGCCGTCTGGAGATGTCCTGTCACTGCTTAACCCCATAAAGAACCTCGTCAAAATACCTCGGAATTAAGAAACGAGAAAATCGATGGAATCCATACAAATCCGAAAATACCCCGATAAACTCGTAAACACTAGGCCGCGAAAATCCGAATCGGAACCACGGAAATCCATAATGTCTAGCAAGTATCGTAAACCTGCTCTAATACCAAAAATATTGGTATCAGATAAACCTCGAAAATCCCAAACGAAGAGCAAGTATCGTGTACCTTGCTCTGATACCAAATAAATTGTCACGCCTCAGGTAGTCCCTGCCAGAAGAAATTTCGGCAGCATCTCCCCTGTACGGGTGACAATATGAATCTAGAAATACATATATCTAAACCATCGGCCCACACGACCGGAACAATACACACAAATAATAAACAATCCACGCAGTTATATTCAACATTCCACACAGATAAAATATGAACAATCCACGCATTTATATAAAGGAAGACGATATAAAATCATCGTAGATATATGTAAAACCTCTTATTCCACTACAACGAAGAAAACGAAGTCCACGATGTAATGAAAATATCCGCAGCGGAAAACCAAAAGTAGTAAACCCAAGTGTTCGATATAAAGTCCACAATACAAAACCCACATCACAAGTATATAAGATGCAAAAACAAAACATATCCCGACAACAGGAAATCCTCGTGATAAAGGGGCTAGCGATTGGAATATCTCCCGACGGCATCAACCTGAAAGGTAGTAATATAACGGTGTGAGTCCAAAGAACTCAGCAGGTAATCCAATAGATATGTACAGCAACATATAACTACCAGCAACAATCCTACGGTACAGTATACTAACAGTATAATATATAGTACAGTCTCCTGATAGTATAACAGGTATGCATAATTGAATAAACTGCAGTAACCAACAATAAGCATGTAACAGTCTACGGCAAGAATAATAAGAAATGTATAACTGAAATAAATTGTACTCACCTGCGAGGCTTGTGCAACTGACTGTGAACATACATAGATAAAAATAGTCAGAGCAAAAGCATATAACCTGTATGCATGTCAATCATATGAAATCACCAAAATGCATCAATCACAAATAATGCAATGTGTGTATATGATGCAAATATGACATGGTCACCCCTGACGCCAGTCAACCATCTCACACGCGATGGTGCGACCAAGTGGGTAGGGCTGTGACACCGTGCACTCTGCCGCCACTACCCCTAAAGAGTGACCGAGTGAACGGGATGCTGTCGGAGTACACCTACCCTCCTACCTCAACCATAGTGAGGGAGTGCAATGCTCTCATCTCCTGGTACGCAATGACGAGGAGGGACCCCGGCGTGCTACCATGCTGTCATCGTACTACCCCTGAGCACCCTAGCGGAGCACTACTGAGAAACCTACCATACACACCCTGAGTGCTGTGCCACTACCCGTGCAGTGAACACGCTGTGTGCAAGCCTATGTAGCCGACCGACGAGCTCAATAATAATGGAGTCATTAATCGCCTAGCATGCAATCATGCAATATGGTGCATGCGGTTATAGTATGTGATACTTGAACATATCCTCCTCCATATGTGTCGGTGCCAAAAAGATAACCACATATATAACAAGGATAATAAACAACATAAAATCCAACATCACATATCCAACATATCTATCAACTAATCCAGTATAGAGGGAAGCACAATAAATACCTCTATCTCTATGAACACAGATAAACATAGCCAGAAAGAAAAGCATTCTAGACTAAGGTATAGCAGCTATCAGTAGAAGCATATATCATGTATCAACTAAACTAAACCAGGGAAGTAGCAACTACCAACACTAGTAAGTATATATAAACTGCACATATCAAAAGACACTATCAAGAGATAAGTCAAAGGGTACCCGCCTCAAATAGAAGGTACAATCACGCCAAATCCAACGTCGGGACGCCTGTCTCGAACCAGAGTCCTGTGTCAAATAATATATATATTTTATTTAGCTAAATCCAAATGAATAACTAAATAAAATCTCTAAAACTAAATTAGGGAAAAACCCAAATCACATTAATCTCAACCTACCTAATAAATCTAATAGTCAATTAGGGTTAGTTACCTAATCCCTAATCACCAATTAGATTAGAAATCTAAACTTAGATTAGATCCAATAATTGACTAGGGTTAATTGTCTTAACCCTAATCATTTCATTAAACTAATCTAAGCAATTAAATCTAATCACACTAATCAAGTATCAACTAGTAATCTAATTTATTCCTAATTCAATACAAACATAACCCTAAATTAACCGTTCTACAACAAGATCAAAAACCTACACACAATCAACAACTAGTATAATTCATCCACAATATGCTCATGTAATCAATTCCCTGTTCCTTACCTCAATCTCAGCTACTGGAAGGAGTGCTGCCGGAACCAAGAAAACCTCAAAGTAAATAGAACCTCTCTGTTGGATACACCTCACGATCACAGAACCTCACAACCCTCATCCATTGATCCACAGCAGTCTGATGCTTCCTTTAATCAAGAACAGTAAGGTCATCACAAAAGAAAAACAATCCAACAAGATCCTTGAACTTACATAAGTCCCAACATTACCTCAATTGATCGTCTCCAGAAAGTGTCACCCGATCCGATCCTTGAAGCAAAGTATCGAAGATACTACTGACCCCCAATCAAACATCATCTGCCAAGATCTAGCACCGGCAACGGACCTAGGGCACGGTCTGGAGAGAATCAAGAGAAGAATGAGAATCGCCGACTGCTAGGGCACGAGTCGGAGTAAATCCAGAGAAAAGGAAGAAGGAACTTGAATGTCGCTTACCCTCGAAGCCCTAAGGCATCTCCACGCCAGCGATCGATGAATCTGGATCGATCCAGCGGCGTCGGTAGTTGGTTCAAGGAGACGAGATCCTACCGCTTGCCAGTCGACGGGAAGAAAGAAACCAGCTAGCTCCTATCCTCCAAGCTCTGAGACCCGATCTGCGCCGGCGATGCCGAGAAGACGAGGGAAGAGTCGTCGATCACCCAGAACAGATCGCTCAAGGAATAGAGAAGAAGAGTCGAGGAAGAGAGGAAGAAATGGTTCGGGATCGCGGTGGGTTGGGGCCTAAAAGGATCGGCGTGGGGAAGAAAATAAAAGGAATGGAAATATATATAATTAAAATATTTTCTCAATTAAACGGGTATCCCCAAATAGGCTTAATCTGAACCCATTGATCAATCCCCTGAAAACCCTCCGTACGAACTCCGAAAAATTCCCAGAAAATTTTTAAAAATTTTGGAAAAATTTTATAAGGCTATTTCTGAAATAACCCTATTTTTTTAATTTTTCCGATATATCACACTTCATCTGACTCTGGTTCAGTTCTATGCCTCGATCTCGGTTCGTGCATTCTGCTACTACGTGCAACCAAAGCTATACCCTTCTCGACCGGGCGTGCATTAGTCTGGTCATGCAATTCAAATTCAGAGAAGAGTTCATCTAATTTAATGAAAGACAAATCCTTAGAAACCTTGTAGGCATCTACCATGGATGCCCACAAGGAATTTCTCGGGAAGGCGTTTAAGGCATACCTCAATATATCGCGGTTCTCCACTTTCTATACGATCGTGTGATGCCCGTTGAGTATATCTTGTATCCGGACGTGGAGTTGACTAGCTGTCTCATTTTCCTACATTTTAATATTATATAATTTATTGAAAAGCAAATCTCGCTTACTTACCTTGGTTTCTAATGTACCCTCATGTAGTTCGATTAGTTTTTCCCACAGCTCTTTTGCACTTGAGAACGGTCCTACTCTGTTGAGTTCCTCCTTTGTCAGACCACACTAGAGTATGCAAGTTGCCTTTGCGTTTGCTTCTACTTTTTATTAGTGTTGTGTCCCAGTCTTTGAATGGTAGTTGCTTGCCGGCGCCGTCAGTTGGTAGTTGGAGCTCGATTTTGACGATCATCCATACTTCAAAACGAGTCTAGAGATATGCCTCCATCCGGCCCTTCCAATACCCGAAGTCATCTCCGGTGAAGAGCGGTGGTCGAGCGGTGCTATAGCCTTCTTGAAGTGCCATTTTAAAACCTGCACACAAAGAACGGGAATCTGTTCCAAGACTGGGTCTTGGATTAGTAGTGCGGGATGTATAAAGGAAAAAAATGAACTCGAGTGGTGTTGCACCAACTTCGAGCAAAAATCGATTCGAACAAGAAATAGATTGGAATATAGTAATTATACTAATTCTGGTCGGCTCTGAAAAGAAACTGAAAATACCATGAAAAATTGCTTGATTGGTGGTTGCACCAAATCGAAGCTACCCCGCTCTGATACCAATTGTTGGATCGAAAGCGCTAGAGGGGGGTGGTGAATAGCGCACATGGCTTTCACAATTTTCGTAATCATAAAACATTCGAATTAAAGCAGCAAAAATGATAAACGAAATCAGCACACACAAAGGACACAAGGGGTTTACTTGGTTCGGAGCCTGTGGTGACTCCTACTCCAAGGCCCGCGATCGAAGATCGCTTTCGGTGGGCAATCACTATCAATCCGAAAAACTTTTACAATTGATGATTACAAGTGATGAATAAATAAATATTACCGACAATACAAAAGAATCGAAGAAACGAGGTCGTCAGTTGTCGGAGTAGCAACACGTGGTGGAAACGTTCGGAGAGCGTTCAAAAGCACTGGTTATTCTGTTCAAGATTTTGCTCCTGAAGCTGCAGCTCGAAGCCCCTTTTATAGCTTTTATGGATCTGATCCAGATCCTCGAAGTTCAGGATCAGCTTTGACCCAAGGCAGATCGGTCGACCGATCCCCTGGTTCGGTCGACCGATCAGGCGATCTCATCCTCATCCGATCCGCCCGATCCGGTCGCTCCGCTTTGATCTGGTCAAGTTTTATCCCGGGTGCGGTCGACTGATCTCGCCGTTCGGTTGACCAATCTGCTTCTCTGACCCGATCAACCTGGCCTGATCTAATTTTCCCTGATCGTTGGTTCGGTCGATCGATCCTAAGGTTTGGTAGACCGATCCTCTGGTCGAGCCTGGTCCAATCTCTAGGATTCTGATATGTTGGCTTGGTTGTTCGGTCAGCCGATCCCAAGGTTCGATCAATCGATCCCGGTCAATTCTAGCCCTGCACAAAACTGTTAGTTTCTTGTAAAACAGAGTTAGAACAAAATAGAATATATAAGAAGCTTAAGTTTGACAAGCTTCGGACTGTCCACTTCTAATTTTGGATTTCCGACCGGAAACCCTAGGTCGAACCGAAGCCTACTGTTCCCTCTTCCGGGGAATGCATCCTCACCTACTTCTCTCAGGAGAGTTTACCTGATGCCAGTCCGGTCTTCCAAACCGACTAGACTTTTGCTTGGCACTCGAATCTTCCGGATTTTCTGCTAGACGCCCGCACCCCGACCCATCCAGTTTTCCACCTGGTTTGTGACACTAGGACTTTCCACCTAGGGTTACCACCTCCTAGGATTTTTTGCATGAAGCCCTCGACTCGCCAAGACTTTCCGCATAGGGTTACCACCCCCTATGGTCTAGGGTTACCACCCCTTAGGATTTTTCACTTGCCTAACCGCAGCTAGGACTTTTGCCTAAGTACACTTGGGACTTTCCTGTAAGCTCATTTAAACTATTAGATCACAACACAACTTAACTTTGAACCCTTTGCCATTATCAAAGCATGGGTTCGATCATCGGATGCTTCCCGCACCAACAATCTCCCCCTTTTTGATTATGGCAATCGAAATTCAAAGTTAAGTAAAAACATGCATAAGTATACAGATGCATAAGTAACAATTTTTTAAAGTTTTCGTATAAGCAAGCATAAGTAAACAATTTTAGATGCAAATAATTTTTAGACGCAAAAGCACCGGTTGTTCTGTTCAAGATTTTATTCTTGGAACATGCAGCATAAAGCCCCTTTTATAGCTTTTATAGATCTGATCCAGATCCTCGAAGTTCAGGATCAACTTTGACCTGAGGCGGATCGGTCGACCGATCCCCTAGTTCGGTCGACCGATCAGGCGATATCCTCCTCATCCGATCCGCCCGATCCGCTCGCTCCGCTTCGATCAGGTCAAGTCTTATCCCGGGTTCGGTCTACTGATCCCGTCATTCGGTCGGCCAATTTGCTTCTCTGACTCGATCAACCTGGCTTGATCCAATCATCCCTGATCCTTAGTTCTATCGACCGATCCCAAGGTTCGGTCGACCGATCCTCTGATCGAGCCTGGTCCAATCTCTGGGATTTTGATCTGTTGGATTGGGGGTTCGGTCGACCGATCCCAAGGTTTGGTCGACCGATCCCGGTCAGTTCTAGCCCTGCACAAAACTGTTAGTTTCCTACAAAATAGAGTTAGAACAAAATAGAATATATAAGAAGCTTAAGTTTGACAGCCTTCGGACTGTCTGGTTATGACTTCGGATTTTCGATCGGAAACCCTAGGTCGAACCGACGCCTACTATTCCCTCTTCTAGGGAACGCGTCCTCACCTACTCCCCTCAGGAGAGTTTACCTGATGTCAATCCGGTCTTCCAAACCAACTGGACTTTTGCTTGGCGCTCGATGCTTCCGGACTTTCTGCTAGACGTCCGCTCCCCGACCCATCCAGTTTTCCACCTGGTTCGCGACACCACGACTTTCCACCTAGGGTTACCACCCCCTAGGACTTTTTGCCTGAAGCCCTCGACTTGCCAAGACTTTTCGCATAGGGTTACCACCCCCTATGCACTTGGGTTACCACCCCCTAGGGTTTTCCATCTGCCTAACCGCAGCTAGGACTTTTGCCTAAGTACACTTAGGACTTTCTTGCAAGTTCATTTAAACTGTTAGATCACAACATAACTTAACTTTGAATCCTTTTCCATTATTAAAACATGGGTTCGATCGTCGGATGCTTCCCGCACCAACACATTAATTAAATGAGTTGTTGATAACTCACTTAATTAACATCTTGCTCCAAGAGTAGTACCACTCAATTTCATTGTAATATCGGAACTAAGTCCACCTGCAGGGTTTACATGGCAATCCTTATAAGCTCCTCAAGGGGACACCATCATCCTAATAAATAGGACACAATTTCCTTCTATAATCAACAACACACCATATAAATAATATTATTTCTGACTTATTAGACCTATTGATTTAACGAATAAATCTCACCCTTTGATAAATTATAGAAATAAATACTAAATACATGTGCTTGTTATTATATCAGGATTAAGAGTATGCATATCCATAATAATAGAGGTTCTATTCTTTTATGCAGTCAGTATAAAATGAATAACCTCAAATGGTCCTACTCTATACACACAGAGTGTACTAGGTTAATTTTATAGTCAAGATAAATTAGTATCAAATTACACTACAACCATTCCAATGGTTTGTCCTAATCCATCTTGGTTGTGAGCTTTTATTTATAATTTATAAGGAACTGATAGTATGATCATTTGTGTGACACGACACACCATGTTATCTGTAATATAAATTAAATGGACAACTACATTTAACTAAATGCAGACATTTGACCAATGTGATTCTCATTTCAAAATAAATGTTTATACAAAAATCTCGACTTTTAGTATACATTCTAACATGGACGTCCCCTCTGCCACTTCAGAGATATTAATAAATACCTTCTTTCAAGCCCTGTTAGAGGGAGATTTATTCTGAGCCCTCATCAGGAAGCATGCAAGGGACTATGATGACCTGTTAGGAAAAGCGTCCAAATACAATAATATAGAGGAAGTTCAGGCAGCCTGAAAGAAGGAAGTGAGAGAACCCACTCTGGTCGGTCAACCCAATCATAGGCCACCACCTCCTCTAGCTCATCCCAGAGACCCCCGGCCAAATCTTCCACCAGTCCTGATGTTAAAGTGGCACAGTAGGCCTAAGCCATTCGAGCCCCTGTCACCAGCATGCTCCATGGGAACCCAAGTACTGCACTTACCACCGGTCTCACACCCACAATACCGGAAATTGCTTCCAATTTTCTCGAGAAGTTCATCGAGCAGTAGATTAGGTCTACCCCCATCTGAAATTGCATCACAAGTCCTAAGGCAACAGACTAACAACCCCAACACCTCTAGCTACCCAGCCAACCCACCTCAAAGGAGGGAAGGCCAAGAGGGCCAACTAGCTGGCCCAAGAAAGGGGCTAGTGGAAACCTGGGAAGAGAATAACCAGGGAAACACTATCATCCGCGACATTAGCATGATCTCGGGAGGTCCCATCGACAGGGATTCTACCAGGGATAGAAAGGCCCATGGATGCTGACTGGAGATCCTTGTAGTCGGCTACAGCCTGGAGTGAGCAATGGGGCCCCAAATCAATTTTTCTCCCCAAGACTTGGAGGGAATAGAGCTCCCTCACGATGATGCACTCATCATCAAAGCAATCATCATCAATAGTCGTGTAGCTAGAGTCTTTGTTGATACCAGAAGCTCTATTAACATGTTGTTCAAAAGGGCATTTGACAGCATGCAGCTCGACATGAATGAGCTCCAACCCATGACTACCACCCTGTACAGGTTCATAGGGAATGAGGTGCAACCAATTGGCTAAATCAAGTTGACCTTCTCCCTAGGCACCAAACCCTGATGAGGACTAGGAGAACTATCTTCATAGTGGTGGACTCTCCATCCTCCTACAATGTCATCTTAGACAGACCCGGCCTACATGAATTTTGAGCAGCTCTCTCTACTTTTCACTATAAAAAAAAGTTGCCGATAGAATATTAGGTCGGCAAAGTAAGAGGAGAGTAGCTGACCGCACTAAAGTGTTATGTGAAAGTAGTAAAAATTAAAGTGCACAAGGCTCAAAAAATCTAGGCCAGAGGGGTGTATGCCTTCCAGGAGGAACCTCTGCTTCTGGCCGAGGAAATAGTCCAACAGGAGGAAGTGTAGCTACACCCCAACCTATTGGAAAGAATTATGAAAATAGTAGCCAACCTACCACTAGAAACTAAAACAAACCTAGGGAGTGTCTAGTATGGAACCGGGATGTCTTTTCTTGGTTCTATAAGGAGCTAGCAGGAGTAGCCCCATCGGTGGTAGAACACAAGCTCCACCTTATGCCTAATTCCTGACCGGTAAAGCAAAGGAAGAGGGACTTCTCAGCCAACCAAAATAAAATCATCCAATCAGAAGTGGACCAGGTCCTTGAAGAATGACACGTTTGGGAGGTGCAGTTCCCCTCTTGGCTCGCCAACATCATCCTAGTGAGCAAGCCAAATAACAAGTGATAAGTCTACATCGACTTCCACGACCTCAATAAGGCAAGTCCCAAAGATTGCTATCCACTCCCATGGATTGACCAGATGATTAATTCTACTTTGGGGTGCGAGAGGATATGCATGCTAAATGTTTATCAGGGATACCATCAAATCCACCTCACCCCAAAGGACCAAAAGAAAGTCAGTTTCATCATCATGGATGGTACTTTCTGTTATAAAGTTGTGTTGTTCAGGTTGAGAAATGCAGGACCCACATATCAACGGATGGTGGGCAGGATCTTTTGGAGGTAGATCAGGAGGAACATCAAAGTCTACGTCGATGGCAGCCTCATTAAGTCCACTTAAGAAGGAGATCTTATTGTGAACATTGAAGAAACTTATCACACCCTACAACAGTATAAATTAAAGCTGAATCACCTGAAGTACTTATTTAGAGCTAAAGGATGTAAGTTTTTTGGGATATTTGATCACTGAGTGGGGAATTGAAGCCAACCCTGAAAAGGTGCAGGCACTCCAAGACATGCAATCTCTACGAAATATCAAGGAGCCTAGAAGTTGGTAGGGCATATCACAACACTCTCCAGATTCATATCCCGATGGGCTCACCGAGCTCTCCCATTTTTTAAAGTGTTCCGCCGAGCGGCCAAGTTGTAGTGGAATAAAGAGTGCAACAAGGCTTTTGAAGAACTAAAGCAACATTTGGAGGCCCCGCCTTCCCTTTTTAAGCCTATTACGAGAGAGTCGCTCTGGCTATACTGGTCAGCTTCCCAAGAAGTCATGGGAGCAATTTTAGTCAAAGAGCATGATAACGTACAACGGCTAGTGCATTTTTTCAGTCATCTATTAAAAGGAGTTAAGTCCCGCTACACCACGCTCGAGAAGTTGGCTTGCGGGTTAGTCCTTACCATTCCCTGCTTATGGCCTTACTTCCTTTCCACTCAATTACGGTGCTCACTAATAGTTCATTAGGAAGAGTCCTAACCAAACCTGAAGCCACCGACCGACTCATTAAATGGACTACAGAGCTGAGTGAGTATGATATGCATCCTCAGATGGCTATCAAGGCCCAAGCATTGGCTAATTTCTTGACTAATGTTCATCAATCAGAGTCTAAAGGAATATGGAAAATTTAAGAAGATGGGTATTCCACTCGGTAAGGAAGCAGTGTAGGTGTTCTCCTCATATCCCCGTAAGAAGATATTATGCAGTTGTCCTTTGGGCTAAACTTCCAAGCTTCCAGCAATAAAACCAAATATGAAGCCGTGCTGGCCAGACTACAAGAAGCCAAACATGTAGGGGCCACCCAAGTAATCATCCACTCGGACACTCAGCTTGCGACTTAACAAGTGGTGGGCAATTTCAAAGTCAATGGCGAGAGGTTGTAGATGTACAAAGAGGCATACGAAAAACTAAAAAAAAGATTTATAGAGGTTGCGCTCATCAAGATACCTCAATCCAATAATCATAAGGTAGATGAATTGGCCAAACTAGCCAGCTCGCTGTCCACTTGGGTTTTGGATTGCCTAAAAGAACAAAGCCTACTAATAGTGTAAATTGACCTGCAAGCCAATATGGAAGAGCCAATCGACTAGAGAGCCCCAATTACTTTATGTCTACAATAATTTTGTCAGTCGACTTTGAGTCATCTCATATATTTAAGAGGAGAGTCAATCATTTCACCATGATTGGAGATCAATTATATAAGTGAGCATTTTCACAACCCCTAATCAAGTGTGTGGGGCCGAAGGGGGTTGATTATATTTTACAAGAGATCCATCAAGGTTGCTACAGAAACCATATCTGGGGAAGAACTCTAGCTCGTAAGGTGTTATTTGTTGAAACCCCAAGGTGTTTTGATGTGATCAAACAAATTAAGTTAGGTCCTGTTTAGTTTAACTCTTGTGTCTAAGTGTGCAGGAGCTTAGGAACACAGGAAATCGAGCGGAAGATGTGGATAGCGAGAAGGATGGCACGGGGAGAGAGCCGATGGGCTTGGTGCGTCTGAGGGATGAGGTGTCGTGGAAGAGTACACCAGTGGACAAGAAGAACGTACGCGAGATTCGAGGGACTAGAAACCGAGGAGGAAGGTTGCTCAGGGGAAGGTCGAATGTTGGATTCAGGTGAGCCCTATTTCGGATAGCCGAGATCACCCAAGCTAGTGGAGTCGGAGCGGAAGACCCGGACTGAGGCAAGATGAACCGAAGTAGAGGTCTCGGATGGAAAAAGTCAATCAGAGTTGACTTTGGGGGTCCGGGCGCTTGGAACCATTCCGGGCGCCCAGAATAGTCCGGGGCGCCTTAACCCTTCCGAGTGCTCGGACCGAGTTTTTATCCAGATCATGGTCAAACCACGATCCATACGAAAGGGATAAAATTTTATCCCCCCCTAGGGCACTCGGAACCCTTCCAAGCACCCTGAACAGTGCTATAAATATAGCACTGATTTTCACAGTTAAATCAATTCACTTGTAATCCAATTCTCTGTGTTATACTTTTCTGTCTGTACTATTAACGCTGTAAGAGGCTACTTTGCCCGAAGGAGATCTTCAAATAGTATGTCATATTCTCCTTGGATTAGCAATCTTCTGATTATAAACCAAGTAACTCCTTTGTGTCTGCTTTCTTTTAATTAGTCTCTTTGCTTTTTATTTACAAGTGTTCTTTATTTAGTTATAAGCCGAGAAAGGGTTGGTTTATTTTTCAGGGCATTCACCCCTCCCCTCTTGCCGGTCTCCAAAGAGACCAACAAATGGTATCAGAGCGAGGATGCTTCAGAAGGACTAACTACCGACCGAAGCAAAGGAACCAATGGCAGGACCAAGCATCGTTCCACCAAAATTTGAGGGAGATTTCACACACTGGAAATGTCATATGGAGGTATTTCTGGAAACCTATTTCGAAATTCATTTAATAATAAAATATGGTTTTGTAGCTCTGATGAATCAAAATGGAGAAGAAAAAGATGAAAGTCTTTGGACAAAGGAGCAAAATGATTCCGTAGCGAATAACTGAGCGGAGTATCACTTGCTGAGCGTGTTGCCGCCTCAAGAAATCAACCACATCGGAAGCTACTCGTCGGCTAAAGAACTCTAGGAAAAACTCCTAGAACTCCACGAAGGCACATTCAAAGCCAAGCTCGCAAGAAGAGATATACATCGGAACAAACTAATGAACATTCGTCTGGAAAGAGGTGAGAAAGTAGCTAATCTACACGCAAAGGTAAAAGAGTTAATTACCAGACTCGAGAACCTCAGTGAAACGGTAACCAACCAGGACACCATACGCTACGTACTCAACACATTTCCTAGAACTCTAGAATGGACCTCGATAATCGACGCCTACTACATTTCAAAGGACCTAGAGGTAAGTACCATAGAGGAATTATTTTCTACTCTTGAATTACATGAAACCAGATGTGTAGGGACAACAAATGAATCAAGCCAGATTATGGCGCTAAACGCAACCAAGAAGGATGAACCTGAGTCAGACTCAGAAGAAGATCAAGAAGCGTATATGGTAAGAAATTTTAAAAAATTCTTTCGATCTAATAAATTTAAAAAAATGCAAAATAAGAAGAATTCGAGAAATAGAAGAAGGGTTCATTGCTACCAGTATCAAAAGGAAAAACACTTAAAAGAGGATTGCCCAGAACTCAAGAAAGATAAAGTCAAGATACCCAAGAAGAACAAGAATCTAAAAGCTACTTGGGGCGACACTTCATCATCTGAATCCGAAGTATAAGAATATGCTGGACTAGCACTAATGGCGAGCTATGAAGGGCAAAGTACATCAGAACCTGACATCGATGAAGGGGGAGCGACTTCAGATGAATGCAGCAAAACAGGGGGAGAGTCAGGCTTCAAGTCTGATATGGTTAGTGAGGTATGTCTCTTATCTCCTGATCAGCTTTATTTTGGAATTAAGTATATGGCAAAATCCATGTTCAAGTTAAAAAGTAAAAATACCAAATTAAGAAATAAAAAGATTTTTGCCAAAATCTTGTCTAATTAGAGGACTTTGAAAAAGTAAAACTTGAAAATGATAAATTAAAAGAAGAAATAGAAAACTTGAAAAATTCTGTTTGTTCAAATATTTCTTCTTTTAAAAATTATAGAGGATTAAATTGATACTATAGGTTTCACAAAATCGAGATCAGAAAAATATCAAAGTCTTATATTCCTAAAAAATACCTGATAAACCCTGTAGGAAGGAACCTCTATTGGGTTCCAAAAACCTATTTAATTTAAATTTAAAATTAGACATAGCATTTTTAGCAAGAAAATTAAACATTTAATTTCTTTATAAGACTTTGTCTAGAAAGTGGTTGTTGCTCCAATAACCAAGAAGACCAAGTGCCTCGCCACTGCCTGGAAGCCAAGTATTGAAATGAAAAGTTTAATTGACTAACTAAAAAAGCATTAATTTGAAATGCTTTAAAGGGTTACTCAATTTGTTTTAGACAATTCTCAAAAATATCTATGTTTGCAAAAAATTAGAGAAATTTTCTCATTTTTTAAAATGATCTTTAACTTAGAAGTTTTTTATTACTTAGAAACTTTTTGCAACTCTTAGGACTTATTAAAATTTCTTCTAAAAATTTCACTTAGAAAAATTCAATATTATTTTTGTTAAAATATGTTATTCCATTGCATAAAATGTTATGTTTAACTTAGAAAATTAAATTTCTTTTTACTTAGAAATTTTCATACTTAGATTTTTTTAACACTTAAAATTTTCTAATTTATTGCAAATTCCTTTTAAAAAAAATTAATTAACCTTAGACATGTTAAAGAACCCTATTTTTCTTATGTGATCAAAGGGGAAGAAGAATGTTAAGTCTAGGGGGAGGAGTATTCAAAATTTTTCATTGAAAAATCTTACTTACACTTATTTGCAAAATTATTTGTTTCTACATTATGTTTGTTTTACCCTATCTTAACTTGGGTTGCTCATATCAAAAAGGGAGAAATTGTTGGAACTCCAAGGTGTTTTGATGTGATCAAACAAGTTACGTTAGGTCATGTTTGCTTTAACCCTTATGTCTAAGTGTGTAGGAGCTTAGGAGCACAAGAAGTCGAGCGGAAGACACGACTAGCAAGAAGGACGGCACGGGGAGAGAGGCGACGGGCTCGATGCATCCGAGGGACGAGGTGCCGCGGAAGAGTACACCGGTGGACGAGAAGAATGTACGTGACGTTCGAGGGACGAAAAATCGGGGAGGAAGGCTGCTCGAGGAGAAGCCCGGAAGTTGGATTTGGGTGAACCCTATTCCGGATGGTCGAGATCACCCAAGCTAGCAGAGCCAGAGCGGAAGACCCGAACTAAGGCGAGCTGCACCGGATAGAGGCTCCAGACGGAAAAAGTCAACTGGAGTTGACTTTGGGGATCCGAGCGCCCGGAATAGTCCAAGGCACCCGGAACACTTCCGGGCGCTCGGACCGAGTTTTTATCCAAATCACGGTCAAACTACGATCCGTACGAAATGGATAAAATTTTATCCACCCAAAGGCTCCCGGAACCCTTCCAGGCCCCCCGAATAGGGCTATAAATATAGCACAAATTTTCACAATTAAATCAATTCACTTGTAATTCAATTCTCTATGCTATACTTTTCTGTCTGTACTGTTAACGCTATAAGAGGCTACTCCGCTTGAAGGAGATCTTCAGATAGTTCGTCATATTCTCCTTGGATTAGAAATCTTCAAATTACAAACCAAGTAACTCCTTTGTGTCTGCTTTCTTTTAATTTGTCTCTTTACTTTTTATTTACAAGTGTTCTTTATCTAGTTATAAGCCGAGAAAGGGTTGGTTTATTTTTTAGGGCAATTCACCTCTCCCCTCTTGTTGGCCTCCAAAGGGACCAACATTATTAGCTAGATACTTTTGACTCACTCTACAAGTAGATGTCGGCTAATTAGTAGCTACCTACATTTCTTGCCAAAAATACCAGAACATCCCTCATCAATCGACTGTGTCGTTGAGAACCTCAATAGTATCATGCCCTTTTAATCAGTGGGGTATGGATATTATGGTTTCATTCCCTATTGCCCAAGCTTAAAAGAAATTCTTGCTTGTGGCGGTAGATTATTTTTCCAAATTGGTAGAAGCATAGGCCCTAGAAAAAATCACTGAGCAGGCCATGATCAAATTCTTTTAGGGTAACTGTTAGTTAGAGCCCTAGAGCCAATCATTTGATGATTGTTGTATGAAATCATTGTATCATATTCTTCTATATATAAATAAAGGCATTTGTTTTGGTTATTAAACTTACTTGTATTAATGCCAAATAGCTAAGTATAATAGCATCCTTGAGTAGAAGGTTCTTACCTATATCAATCAATTGGTTGAATCGATAGTGAGATGATATAGGGAATACTACTCTTAATCATTCCTAGTCGAGTATTAACATTCAGGGACAATGTTAATGCGATGAGACAAGCATGTAGGTCAACTCGATGACTTGATCTCACAAGTCATGGATATGAAGATATCAAGTTGACACATGGGTATGCATTGGAGAATGTATACTGAATGACCCGCCATGAGAAAGTATCATGGATCGTTATATGAGTGTCATATACTTTCTCATGTGGCTATTAGTATGACTACTAGTCCTTGGACCTGAAGTCACTATGGTTCCCTACATAAGAAGTTTCGTACTTTGGTTTCGTCAAACGTCACCCGTAACTGGGTGGACTATAAAGGCGATTACTAGGTATGTAACAAATTATGCGGAGGGATGTGAGTGATGTATATGAGATCTATCCCTCTTATATGATGGGAGAGACATCGATATTCTTGATAGAGTGAGACCACTAAGTGCATGGCCATGCCCAAATGAGTCAATATGAGATGTTGAGCTCATTTGATTGAGTGAGTCTACTTGGAGCCCAAGATTTAGATTGATTAGAGGATGACACGGTCTATGCCTCACATTGATCAATCTAGATGTCAAGGATAGAAGGGCACTTGTCATATATTGTGAAGAGTCACAATTAGTAGTCACAAGGTGATGTTGGATCTCAACATTCTTGTAACTTGGGTAGTAATGATGTGTTGCTAGATACCGCTCATTACTTATGCTTCTTAATAGGTTTAGGAGTATTGCCAATGTTATAAGAACCTATAGAGTCATACACAAAGGGCAATTAGATGGAGATAAGGTTCATTTGATGAACCTAAAGGATTAGGTTCATGTGATGAACCAAATTGGATTAAGAGTAATCCAAATTGAGCTAATTGAGTTGGACTCAATTTAGTTCATGTGTTAAGTGAGTCTAATTTGGACTTAGACTAATTTAATTAATTTAATTCAATGAATAGAGATTTATTAAATTAAAATTGACTTGAACCAATGGTTAGATTAGATCAACCAAGGGAGACAAGTGGTCAAGTTTGACTTGACTTGAGAGGAAGATGAAGGGTCAAGTTTGACTTGACCATTTGCCACCTCATTGGTGAGTTGGAATTAAGTGGCTAATGATGATGTGCCACATCATCAAGGCTAGCACATGTGTGTGCCACCTCATGAGGGAGATCAAGAGTTTTTGACTCTTGAAATTCCATGCATTATATAACCCCTCATGAAAAGTGGTCGGCCACTTTTAGTGCTTGTGGAGTTTCAATTTTGTTTTGTAACTCCATCTTCTTCCTCCTCTCTAGCTCTCATCTTCTTCTCCCTCTCCTCCACCTCCTTGGCCGAAACTTCTAAGGGTGCTAGCACACCTTTTAGTTGTTTTCACCATCATTTGTTCGTGTGGATACACATAGAGAAGTATCTACTTTGATACTTTCGAGATCCGGTGAACCTTGGACAAGCGGGATTACGAAAGGGCTTCGCATCAAGGGTAAACTCTTCTCCTTTGTAGATCTAGTGTAGATCTAGGTTAGAAAAGTCATACTCGAAGTTTTTACGAAATTTTATTCTTCGCACGGATCCGATGGCGGGGGATTTCGGGGTTTCCGCAACGCAAAAAGCAGTTTTTGCGGCCCAAAAAACCCAACAGTGGTATCAAGAAATATTCTTTAGTCCTTCTCAAGTACTTAAGAATATTCTTGACCGCTATCCTGTGACTTTCACCTGGATCTGATTTCTACCTGCTTCCACTGCGGTCAGACCGGGCACTGGATGAGGAACTGCAAGGTGTACTTGGAAGATCTTAAGAAGAAGAGAAGTGAGACTTCTACTTCAGGGATATATGTTATAGAAGTCAATCTATCTATTTCTTCATCATGGGTATTAGATATCGGATGTGCTTCTCACATTTGTACTAATGTGCTGGCGCTGAGAAATAGCAGGGCATTGACGAAGGGCGAGGTGGACCTACACGTAGGCAATGGAGCACGCGTTGCTGCTGTTGCTGTAGGGACTTATTTTCTATCTCTGCCCTCTGGGCTTGTATTAGAGTAGGATGATTGTTGTTATGTGTCTGCTTTGACTAAGAACATTATATCAGTTTCTTGTTTGGACAAGAAAGGGTTTTCATTTATAATAAAGAACAAATGTTGTTCAGTTTATTTAAATGATATGTTCTATTGTAGTGCACCTCTGATGAACGGACTCTATATTCTAGACCTTAAGAACCCTATCTATAACATAAGTACCAAGAGGTTCAAGTCAAATAACATAAACCAAACCGATCTCTGACACTGTTGCTTAGGTCATATAAATGACAAGCGCTTATCCCAGCTCCATAAAGATGGTTTGCTGGACTCATTTGATTTTGAATCATATGAGACATGCGAGTCATGCCTACTAGGCAAGATGACCAAGACTCCCTTTAGTGGACATAGTGATAGAGCGACTGACTTGTTATGTCTTATACATAGTGATGTATGTGACCCTTTCAATGTCGCTGCTAGAGGTGGTTATAGGTACTTCATTACATTTACTGATGACTTCAGTAGATATGGTTATGTGTACTTGATGACACATAAGTCTAAATCCTTTGAAAAGTTTAAAGAATTCAAGAATGAAGTACAAAACCAGCTTGGCAAGAGTATTAAAATACTTCGATCAGATCGAGATGGGAATACCTTAGCCATGAGTGTCGTGACTATCTAGCTGAGTGTGAGATTTTATCCCAACTCACTCCTCCTGGAACACCACAGTGGAATGGTATATCTGAAAGGAGGAATCATACCCTATTAGATATGGTACGGTCTATGATGAGTCACACAGATCTTCCTACATTCCTTTGGGGCTATGCTCTAGACACGACAGTCTTTATACTCAATCGAGTTCCATCCAAGGTTGTAATAAAGACACCATATAGGATATGGACTTGGAAAGATGCTCAGGTATCTTTTATGAGGATTTGGGGTTGTGAGGCTTACGTTCGACGTCAAGTCTCAAACAAATTGGGACCCAAATCCGACAACTGCTATTTTATTGAATATCCCAAGGAAACTAAGGGATATTACTTCTACATTCCCAGTCAACACAAGGTAGTTGTGGCTACGACTGGGGTATTTCTAGAAAGGGATTTTGTTTCTAGAAAGACTAGTGGGAGTACGTTCGATCTTGAAGAAGTTCAAGATGCGAACAATAGCACTGAAGCCTCGATGGAAGTTGAACTGGAACCACAAAGTGTTGTGGATGATGTTGAACCACAAAGTGTTGGTTGGTTGATAGGTCAAAATCACGTTTATATTAACTCTTGGGCGTATTAGCCAAAACCCAACAGTGGTATTAGAGCCACGTGCGAAGCGAGTATGAGTTTTAATTTATATTTTTTGAAAATTACAGATCTGTAACTTTCTGTGAAATTATGATTTTTGGTATTTTTATGTGTATTTTTCTCATAAAAGCGAAGCACAAGTGTTTCGACACTTGTAGGCTTCAACTACCGAGAAGATTTTTCCAAAACGGCAAGGTTTCGCCCCAAATCATTTTGGGACAGTGGACTAAGGCGCTGTAGGATCACTTAGGAATACTCGCGATGATTATATCGCGGGTAGGGGCGCTGCCCCTGACCCCGCAAGGGGCTTCGTTCCACGATTGCGCCCGAAAATCGCTAAACGGGACCGCCGGGAATTTTTATTGATAAAAATTGTAATAAAAGATTACAGAAATTTATAGAAATTGCATAATTTAGAATTATGTATTATTTTGTGATGGTCATGGCCCAAAAGTCCCAATTAGATTGAAAAATTGTGTTGTAATTCATAATATGACCTGCGTGCCATTTTGTGTTTGTGCGTGTTGTACTTGATTCGCGACCTACGCATCGTGCCTTCCTCTATTTTATATTTCCTGTTGTAAATTAGTTTAGACATGAATGTAACTCGAGTTTCACTTTTATAATGTACAAAATGGAGCGGTGGAAGGTCCACTCGAGACGGAGTAACGAGGTGGGCGCGAGCAACACAAGGTGGTCAAAGGGAGGAGCTTGAGAAGCTGTTGACCTTAGGTTGACCATCCGATCTTCTCATTGGCTTGAGAAGATCATAGTAGGGCCATGACTAATTACAAAACATTTAATTAATTGCTTGTGTGTGTATATGTGATGCATGCTATAATAAGTAATTATTTAGCGCCTTAACGATTCGATTCGATTAATCGCGTATATGATACACCTCGACGATTAGATTAGATTAGATCTAAATCGCGTACATGATGTTCCCTAACGATTAGATTAGATCTAAATCGAGTATATGATACACCTCGTATTGTTAGTTAGAGCCCTATAGTCAATCATTTGATGATTGTTGTATGGACTCATTGTATCATATTCTTCTATATATAAATAAAGGCATTTGTTTTGGTTATTATACTTACTTGTATTGGTGCCAAATAACTAAGTATAATAGCATCCTTGAGTAGAAGTGTTGGGTTTTTCAGGACGCAAAAATCGCTTTTTCGCGTCGCGGAAACCCCGAAACTCCCTAGCCAACGGATCCGTGCGAAGAGTATAGAACAAAAATTTACATGTACGAATTTACTAACTAGATCTACACTTAGATCTACATGTTTAGAAGGTTACCCTTGTTGCGTGCCTTTTACGAATCCCGCTCGTCCAAGGTGCGCCGGATCTCGAGTGTGTTCAAACGTACACACCTCTAGTAGTATCCACATGAACAAGAAGTGTTCTCTAACACTCAAGGATGGAGAAGAGAACACCACAAGTGTCTAGCACTTCTTGATGCTCTCGGATGGGATTGGAAGATGAAGAAAGGAAAAGAAGAGAACACACTCCTCTAAAAACTCTATGTGACTTTCACTAACCTTTCTTCTTGGATTAGATTCACTCACCTTTCTTCTTCCTTGCTTGAAACCCACGGTAACAGTAGCAAAGGAGGAGGAAGAACCCAAGGAAGAAGATGCCACACTAAACACACATCAATGTCACAAAACAAAACCTCTCCACACATTAGTGTGGCCGGCCACATCTTGCAACCCCCTCATTTAATGTGGCCGGCCACATTAAGTGAATGGGATGTGTAACCTCCATGAGGTGGCACACCATAATGAGGTGGAGATGATGTGGCAAGATTAGTCATGCCATGTAGGATGAGTCAACCTTCATGATGTGGCAATAAATTAAGTCAAACTTGATGTTTCAACTTCCATTTGGTCAAGTCAAAATTGACCAATTTTCTTCCTTGTTGAGTTAAATCTAACCTTTGATTCAAGTCAATTTTTAATTTAATGAATCTGAATTCATTAATATAAATTGACTCAATGAATCAAATATAAATTAGACTCATTCAACAATTGAATCTAATTGAGTCTAACTCAATAAGTCTAATTTGAATTAATCCGAATCCAATCTTTGGTGTATCATATGAACCTAATCCAATTGGTTCAACATATGAACCTAATCTCCATCCACTTGTTCTTTGTGTGTGACACAATAGGTTCTTGTAACGTTGGCAATGTTTCTAAACTCCTTTAGAAACATAAGCAATGAGCGGCATCTAGCAATACATCATTGCTACCCAAGTTACAAGAATGTTGAGATCCAACATCACCTTGTGACTACTAATTGTGACTCCTCACAATATATGACAAGTGTCCTTCTATCCTAGACATCTAGATTGATCAATGTGAGGCATAGATCATGTCATCCTCTAATCAATCTAAATCTTGAACTCCAAGTAGACTCACTAAATCAAATGAGCTCAATATCTTATATTGACTCATTTGGGCATGGCCATGCACTTCGTGGTCTCACTCTATCAAGAATATCGATGTCTCTCCCGTTATATAGGAGGGATAGATCCCATCTACATCACTCACATCCCTTCGCATAATTTGTTACATACCCAGTAATCGCCTTTATAGTCCACCCAGTTACGGGTGACGTTTGACGAAACCAAAGTACATAACTCCTTATGTAGGGAACCATGGTGACTTAAGGTCTAAGGACTAGTAGTCATGCTAATATCCACATGAGAAAGTATATGACACTCATATAACGATCCATGATACTTTCTCATGGCGGGTCATTCAGTATACATTCTCTAATGCATACCCATGTGTCAACTTGATATATCTATATCCATGACTTGTGAGATCAAGTCATCGAGTTGACCTACATGCTAGTCTTATTGCATTAACATTGTCCCTGAATGTTAATACTCGACTAGGAATGATTAAGAGTAGTGTTCCCTATATCATCTCACTATCGGTTCAGCTAACCGATTGATATAGGTAAGAACCTTCTACTCAAGGACATTATTATACTTAGTTTATTTGGCACCAATACAAGTAAGTATAATAACCAAAAACCAAATGTCTTTATTTATATAGAATATGATACAACAAGTCCATAATACAATCATCAAATGATTGGCTCTAGGGCTCTAGCTAACAAGAAGGTTCTTACCTATATCAATCGTTTGGTTGAATCGATAGTGAGATGATATAGGGAACATTACTCTTAATCATTCTTAGTCGAGTATTAACATTCAGGGACAATGTTAATGCGATGAGACTAGCATGTAGGTCAACTCGATGACTTGATCTCACAAGTCATGGATATGGAGATATCAAGTTGACACATGGGTATGCATTGGAGAATGTATACTGAATGACCCGCCATGAGAAAGTACCATGGATCATTATATGAGTGTCATATACTTTCTCATGTGGCTATTAGTATGACTACTAGTCCTTGGACCTAATGTCACCATGGTTCCCTACATAAGGAGTTACGTACTTTGGCTTCGTCAATCGTCACCCGTAACTGGGTGGACTATAAAGGCGATTACTGGGTATGTAACAAATTATGCGGAGGGATGTGAGTGATGTAAATGGGATCTATCCCTCTTTTATAACAGGAGAGACATCAATATTCTTGATAGAGTGAGACCACTAAGTGCATGGTCATGCCCAAATGAGTCAATATGAGATGTTGAGCTCATTTGATTGAGTGAGTCTACTTGGAGCTCAAGATTTAGATTGATTAGAGGATGACACGGTCTATGCCTCACATTGATCAATCTAGATGTCAAGGATAGAAGGGCAATTGTCATATATTGTGAAGAGTCATAATTAGTAGTCACAAGGTGATGTTGGATCTCAACATTCTTGTAACTTGGGTAGTAATGATGTATTGCTAGATATCACTCATTACTTATGCTTCTAAATAGGTTTAGGAGCATTGCCAACGTTATAAGAACCTATAGGGTCACACACAAAGGGTAATTAGATGGAGATAAGGTTCATTAGATGAACCTAATGGATTAGGTCCATGTGATGAACCAAATTGGATTAAGAGTAATCTAAATTGAGCTAATTGAGTTGGACTCAATTTGGTTCATGTGTTAAGTGAGTCTAATTTGGACTTAGACTCATTTAATTAATTTAGAATTATGTATTATTTTGTGATGGTCATGGTCCAAAAGACCCAATTAGATTGGAAATTTATGTTGTAATTCATATTATGGCCTGCGTGCCATTTTCTGTGATGTGCGTGTTGTATATGATACACGACCTGCGCGTCGTGTCTTTCCTATTTTTATTTCTTGTTGTAAAATAGTTTTAGACTCGAATGTAACTCGAGTTTCACATTTTGTAATGTATAAAATTGGAGCAGTGGAAGGTCCACTCGAGACGGAGTTACGAGGAGGGCGCGAGCAACACAAGGTGGCCAAAGGAAGGAGCTTGAGAATCTGTTGGACTTATGTTGACCATCAGATCTTCTCATTGGCTTGAGAAGATTGTAGTAGGGCCATGACTAATCACAAATATTTAATTAATTGCTTGTGTGTGTATATGTGATGCATTCTAGAATAGTAATTAATTAGTGCCTTAACGATTAGATTAGATCTAAATCGCGTATATGATACACCTCGACGATTAGATTAGATCTAAATCACGTACATGATGTGCCCTAATGATTAGATTAGATCTAAATCGAGTATATGATACACCTCGTCGATTAGATTAGATCTCAATCGCGACAACTCGTAATGCCAACCATGCCGTGATACCTATCACTACCTCGATCACATGTAGTTGTTGAATCTGCTAAAGCAGAGCAACACATATTATCTTGGTAGGGTGCAGAGGGACAATCTTGGTCCCGCCTATCAACGCATGGGTGAGTAAAACTCAATTAGATTGAGTATAACTAGTTAATTAGTAGCTACCTACATTTCTTGCCAAAAATACCAGAACATCCCTCATCAATTGACTGAGTCGTTGAGAACCTCAATAGTATCATGCCCCTTTAATCAGTGGGGTATGGATATTGTGGGTTCATTCCCTATTGCCCCAGCTTAAAAGAAATTCTTGCTCGTGGTGGTAGATTATTTTTCCAAATGGGTAGAAGCATAGGCCCTAGAAAAAATCACTGAGCGGGCCATGATCAAATTCTTATGGGGTAACATCTTGTGCCGATTGAATTTCTCACAAGCTAGTTTCAAATAATGGTTGTCAATTCCAGGGGCATAAAATTCAAGAATGGTGTCAAGGGTTCGGCATCACACAAGCTTTCACCTCTGTGGCATATCCCTAGAGCAACGACCAAATCGAATTCACCAACTGAGAAATTTTTAGGGGGCTTAAGGTCAAGCTCGACCATGTGGGAGGTGATTGGGTTAAAGTGCAAGGAACTAGGGCACTAAACACGTGAAAGTGCAGTGGAAAAGATCTAGTTCCTTATCAAGAGGATGCATGCCAAGGGAAGAATAAACAAACATATATACTAAGTTTCATGATAGTTATATATCTTTGATGCGTGCCCTTCGCAATCCCGGCAGCAACCTTTCTTTGGATGTAGATCTCAACGTGATCAGGTGTCCGTGCCTCTACGGTAGTCACACGAGCATGTTTCGTTCGTCCCATGAACTCTCAATCTGGAGAAGAACCAACTTTGTGGTGCTAGCCACACAAGGTGATTCGGCCATGAGGAAGGATAGACCAAGAGGAAGAAGAGGAGGAAGGAGAAGAAGACAAAAAATGAACTTTCTTACAATCAATGGCCAAAATTTCTCCTTTTGTACTCCCATGGAATACCAAAAGTCCATTTGGCTCTTGATCTCCCTTTTGCCTCTTGATCTTCTTCATGAATTGACTCTTAGTCATCTTTTATGAATAGTCTTTTGGTCAAGTCAAAATTGACCTTTCGTCTTTCCTTTTGGTCAAGTCAAAATTGACTTTTCCTCTTCCTTGGTGAATTCAAGTTCACCCAATGAGTGTAACTCATTGAACCTTATCAATCGCAATTGACTCTATGGGCATCAATCCAAATTGACTCCATGAATCTAATTCAAATTAGACTCAATCCAATAATTGGATCCAATTGAGTCTAACTCAATAAGTCTAATTCGGATTAAACTTTTCTTTGTTTTCCTCTTAATAAGTTGGTTTATTATATTGGATTAACCATTAATCCAATAATTTAATAAGTATAATCTGTAGGTGCAGTGGAGGCTGACAAGAGGGGGGTGAATTGCCTGCATAAATTAAAACTACCCTCCTCGGATTTTTCAACTCGAAAGTGCAATAGCAATAATAATAAAACTAAAACTGTAAAATACCGAAAAAAATGACGAATAATGATAATGGAATTTTTTAGAATTTTTAGAAATTTTTCTGGAATTTTTCGGAGATCGTATGGACGAGTTTATGGGGATAAAAACTGGGTCTGAGAAAGCCTGTTTAGGCTACCCCTTTAACCGAGGAAATGTTTATTTTTATTAATTCCTCATCTTTTTCTTTTATTTTCTATTCTCTTCATTTCCTCGGTTTCGACGGTTTCACTTCGGTTCATCTCCCAACCCGGTGCCGCCCATTTCTTCTTCCCCTTCGTTGCCACTTCTTCTTCTCGCTTCTTCTTGTTGCCTCTGCCTCCGCCGCTGAGATCAAGATGCACCGTTCGTCCTTGTGAGCCGACGTCGATCGTCGACCCTACTCCTGATCCCACGACGCTGAGCCCTAGTTCTCCCTTTTGCGTGCCATTGTCAAGCGCAACCTTGCTTCTTCCTTCTGTTCTCAGTGTCCCAACCCATTGACTCCTCTCGGCCTCGATCATGCCAGTGCCAAGGCTCTTCATCGCCGGTGTAGGGCCACCGCAACCACATCCGAGCCCCTTCCTCCGATCTCCGATGCAGAGCCCTCTTCTGATCTTCTGCCCTAGCGCCACTGTCGACGCCGAAGCAAGGGTGTTGCTGTCCTTGTTGTGCCCTAGGTTGGCATCGCCTTGATCGTCAGCCGCTGAGCATCTTATCCCCTCTCTACGCAGACACCAGAGGCTCGCTGGAAAGGAAATCGAGCATCCGAGGCTCCACCTCACTCTCTGCCCTGTACGTCACTGCCCCTGTTGACTCTGTGCCCTGGATCGCCGGAAGATGAGAGCTGGAGAAGGCGACAGAGAGCAACAGTAATTCGCCGGTGAGATTGAAGGTGAGGTTGTGCCCTGTGGTTTTGAATAAGTGGAGTATCCGGTGGATTGATCTCAAGCTGAGGTGTTTTCTTGATTTCCAAGAGCAGCTACACATTCCAATAGCAACAATTAAGGTTTTCGGCCTGGATTTCGGTCAAGCAGCACTGTTCCGGCAAGGAAATCAGAGATACAAGGGTAAGTTGTGTGGTAGAAGTGGTGGATTAAAAGATTAATTTGTTGTTTGCGTTTTAAGGATAATTATGTTGTTGATCAGCAATTTCACCTGGCTGCAGCCACTGGATCCGGCAGCAACCTCCTCTAGCAGTGGGTACATACAGATTTAGGTGAGTTTTTGTGTTGAATCTGTGATGGATTATGTTATAGTAAGTCCTAATTAGAAGGTGGAACAATTAGGGTTAATGAAGTTAACCCTAATTGATCAATGGATTAGGTTTTAGTTTAGTTAATGGATGCATTATAGAATTAGCTAAACTAAATATTGTGACCCAGGACTTTGACGCGAGACGAGTATCTCGATTACCGGATTGGACCATTTTATCGGAGGCGGGTACTTTCACTTTATGTCATTTGATATGCATAGTAATATTTTTAACAGATAGTAACGATTGTGTTTTTTTTATCTGTTTCAGTTGATCATTACCCGATCTGTTACATGCTTGTTTGTTTATTTGTTATGCACATCATGTTAGTACTTATATGATTATACATTCTTATAGGGGTAGTGACACAATCATGTTATATATTATGTCCAGGATCTAGGGTTTTTGATACCTTATCTGATCTGATCTGTGTAGCTTTGATTTGGTTCATTGTCCTATGGTACACAGTGTATATTTATGTGTGGATATTGCTATATTGTTCAGGATATTGCCATGTTTAGTGTCATGCATCATCTCGCATGATTGCATGTTGTGCGATAGTTTACTCTATTATTGTCGAGCACAACGCCAGTTACATGTATCTGTACACACCACCACTCATGGGTTAGTGGTATATCAGACAGGTGTATGGCAGTTCTGCTGTTTGGCTCCGTTGGTCTGGTGACTCAGCGTGGTAGCCGGCAAACGGTTCTGCTCTGTTTGGCTCCACGAGTTTAGTGTAACAGCGTGGTAGCCGGCAGGCGGTTGGACTTTGTTTGGCTCCGTTGGTCCGCTCATGGGTAGTGTGACGCAGCGTGGTAGCCGGCAGGCGGTTGGACTTTGTTTGGCTCCGTTGGTCCGCTCATGGGTAGTGTGACGCAGCGTGGTAGCCGGTAGAGATTCCTCCCCGTCATCGTGTATCGGGATATGAGAGCATTGAGCTCCCCCATTTATGATTTGGGGTAGGAGGATAGGTGTACTCCGATAGCATCCCGTCCACTCGGTCACTCAGCAGGAGCAGTTACGTCAGAGTGCACAGTTGTCACAGCCCTACCCACTCGGTCTCACCATTGTGTGTGAGATGGCTGACTGGCATCAAAGGTGACCATGACATTTGCATCATATGCTTGATGCATTTATTGCTTGTGTTTGCTGCATTTACTTGCTACATTTATATGGATGCATATGATTGACATGCATACAGGATTTATGACACTCTCGGTCTGACGACCATGTTGTACTTATACCCTGGTCCTGGTTAGTACAGTTTTCTCCTGCTTATTTTAGTTGCATTTACCCTTCTTGTATCAGGAGACTGTACACATGATTAATGCTAGATGTTATTTTCTTTATTATGCATATCAGTTGTTATCCGCTGAGTTGTTGAACTCACCCCCATGAACACTATCTTTTCAGGTACCAGGTTGTTTATGGAGTAAGTTTATGGAGTAAGTTTATGGAGTCACTTGGAGTATCCTACCTGCCGGTCCCCACGTCACATCAGAAGATCTGTCTCCATTTTTGTTTATTTGTATTTTGATATATGAATTTGTGTATTTAGCTTTGTGTTCCGGCTTTGTTACTGGAGTGTTGTTTTGTTGTGTGGTGTAAGCCTAGCCGGCTAGCAGTCTTTGTTTATAGTTATATGTGTTGTCTATTGGATGTCCGCTGTGTTTGGTTGTGGAACAGCCGAGTGGGCTGTTAGATTTACATATAACTGCATGGTGGTGTTTTTATTTTTATCAGCCGAGTAGACTGCATATAAACTGTGTGGTTGTGTGTTTATTCCAGCCGTCTGTGGCTGAGGTATATTGTGCATGTAGAAATGATTCAGATTATCAACCGTACAGGGGAGGTGCTGCCGAAATTTCTTCGGACAGGGACTCCCGCGGGATATGACAATTTAGTTGTATCAGAGCAGGTATACGATACTTGCTATGTGTTCTGGATTTTCGAGATTTATCTGATGCCATTTTATTGGTATCAGAGCTCGGTTTACGAGTCTTATTTCTCGTGTTTCGGATTTCATATTTTAGTCTTCTCGATGTGACTTTTCGGGTTTTGGGACCTGGCAGCGGCAGGACATCTCCAAGCTATAGGAGGTATGTTGGCATACTATTATCCTACCTTTTGTTAGTATGCATTGTTGACTATGATAGTTATGACATGTAATAGCACTTTGTATCTGGTATTTGTCTGATGTTGTAGTCATATTACATGTGATGGGTTAGCCACTGATGATGATCGACCCTATTAGAGATCAAGGATTATAGTTTCTGGTGATTTTTCATATCATACACCAATAGTTTTTAGCATCTGTTACTACTAGTTGGCTAGCAGATGGATGCACATACCAGCCTCTACTATTATTAGCTGGGTAGTGGATAGTATCTATATCTTCATGTTGACCTAGTCTGCTGTATACCATTTTATCTTAGTTAATTTCATCAGTAAATATTGATTTACTCTTGTTAGATCGGTCAGTAGAAGACTGATTTACGTTTGTCGACTTGGGTAGTCATAGATCGATATACCTTTGTGATTGCAGAGGATTAACATATATTTGTTAGATTTAGATAGTCGATCACCGATTCATTGTTTTGGTTGGTCCGATCAGCAGGGGATCGACTTACTCTATTTTATAAAAATGATGATCTTTGGGTTATTCGTGCTTAGTTGGATATCTTTAGCACATTGAGTACATGACTTGTACTGATGTGGGGAAAGACTAAATTAGCTGTATACCATTGCCGGTTTGTTCAATCTATAGAGGATCGATGTATCCTATTCCATGGGTACGTTAATTTAAAACTTTATGTACCTAGTTGGATAACATAGAAGGTAGCATAGGAAATATCAGCTTGATTGGATTAAATATGCTGATTCTGCATGTCTATGTGGTGTGTACATATGATTATTATGTGTTATAGGAGTGTTATGATGGACGGTCTAATTGCATGTAGTGGTTGTATACTTTTCCAGTTATGATTGTTGTGAGTATGTTTGGTGTGTACGAATTGGAGGATTATGTCGATCATACATATGTTGTGTGTGCACGTGTGCCGGGTGTATGGTTGGTAGCATCATGATGATTCTACCTATGTTGAATGTAGAATGTTGAGTGTCTACATTATGTTATTGGTTGTATTACCCTGTCAACTAATTCTCCTATTAGTGGGTGACCGACCCACTAGGATGATGATAGAGTTGACTATGGATTTAATTGCTTACTAGGTTGTTATACCCTAGGCTAACCACAGTGATCTGTGGTAGAGAGATCTCATGCAGTCTCTAGCTGGATAGTTAGGTGCCTTGGGCACTTATGGATTGTTTGTGGTGGAGCGCTGCTCCCACATGCATCATTAACCTAGATAACTAGGACACAGTTTCCTTCTATAATCAACAACACACCATATAAATAATATTATTTCCTAACTTATTGGACATTGATTTAACAAATAAGTCTCACCTTTTGATAAATTAAAGAAATAAATACTAAGTATATGTGATTGTTATTATATTGGGATTAAGAGTACACACATCCATAATAACAGAGGTTATGTTCTTTTATGCAGTCAGTATAAAAGGAACAACCTCAAATGGTCTTGCTCAATACACACATAGTGTACTAGTGTAATTTTATAGTCAAGATAAACTAATACCAAATTATACTACAACCATTCCAATGGTTTGTCCCAATCCATCTTGGTTGTGAGCTACTATTTATAATTTATAAGGAACTGATAACATGATCTTCTGTGTGACACCACACATCATGTTATCTACAATATAAATTAAATGGACAACTATATTTAACTAAATGTAGGCATTTGACCAATATGATTTTCATTTCAAAATAAATGTTTATACAAAAGCTAGGATTTTAGTATACATTCTAACAATCTCCCACTTATACTAAAATACTACAACAAAAACCCTCATAGACATCGGTGGAACAACAACGGTTTTAAGCAAATACCGATGTCTTTGAGTATTTTACATCGGTTTTTTCAAAAACCGGTGTCTATGAGCGCAGATTTTCGCTCATAGACATCGGTATTTTAGGCGATGTCTTTGAGCGCCTTTTTTTCGTTAATAGACACCGATTTTAACAGCGATTTTTAAAACCCGGTGTTAATGAACCAAAATAAAATATTTTAATTTCCCCACAAGCCAAAATTTGCAACACTGTGAAGTTCCCTCTAAACCTAAACCTATATCGCACCCCTTCCTCCGACCATCTCTCTCAGCCTAAACCTAAACCTAAACCTCCGACCATCTCTCTCAACCTCATCTCCCTCTTCCCCTTCCTAGATCGACGCCCCTTCCTCTCCCAATCAGGATCAAGACACGATGCCCTTGCTTCTCCGTCCAACCACATCGCATCTCCTCCAACTCCTCCCTTTGGGTGAGAAGAGGAGACCTTCTTCGCATTCCGGTAGTCCATACTTTATCTTTTCCTTTCTACTTCCTCCTATTTTTGTGTTCAATTCTGCTCCCTTCCCATGAGGCTACTTTCCTCCTGGAGTTGCCCAACCTCGCCATCATCTCCTTTGAGGAAGGCTACAGTAAAATAAAGTGCCCAGATAATAATTAAATAATAAGGTTATTTGACAAATAATTTTATTGGATTTTTTAGGAGTTTTTAGAAATTTTCTGGAAATTTTTCGGAACTTGTATGACGTAGGTTAAGGAGATAAATTATTGGGTCAGGATTAAGCCTGTTTAAATTACCTGATTTAAAAAAGGAAATGTTAATTTACTTAAATGTTTTCTTTTTCCTTTTCTTTAAAAACCCGCCCGTGCCTTGTGCCCTAACCTTAATTGGTGAAATCCTTCCCCTTCTTCATCGCGACGCCGTCGACCCTCCTCCCTCCCTCTCGCACTCGCACGCGCAGGCGGCGCTGTGCGCCGTGCCATCGCCGCCTCCTCGTTGCCCAACAACAGCCTCCCCCACCGGCCTCTCTTCTCTCTCGGAGCCACAGCCGAGCCTTCTTCCCTCCTCCTCGCACGAGCACCGCACAGCCGGCGATCTCGTCTTCCCCGAGCCCTCTCCGAAGCCTTGGATCTTCCTCTCCACACACGAGCACCCGAGACTTCTTGCCGTGCCCTAATTCGTTGAAGTGGGTTCCAGCCGGAGAGGAAGCGGTAGACAAAATCTTGGTAAGACATTTCAGTTTTGGGGATTTAGTTGTGGTTGACGATGCTTGATTCTTTTAATTGATTGTGGAAGCTTGAGATCGATTGGGGATAGTTTTGGGTTGAACAACCATACTCTACATTTAAGCTTCTGGGTTTTTGAACAGATTGGGTTTGGTTTTTTTTTATTGATATGTAGCGGAATTCTTTTGTTTTGAGGTGTTCGAATAGTTGTAGAAGAATCTGGAGTTGATATGTTGTTTTATTGCTGAAAGTTTCCAACGTCCGCTAGCGTTTGTTAGGAAGATGGGCGACTTCAAAGTTGTAACCATATTGGGTGTTATATGTGGAATTGTTTGGGAATTGGTGTCTGAACAGGAGTTGCTGTTGTCTTTCAATAATCTGCAAATTTCGTGGTTTAGTTATTCGTTAGCTAAAGGTATTAGAGGTGATTGGTAAGGGGATTATTGTGGTCCATAATATGAAGTATGATATACTTAGGTTGAGGTTGAAGTGTGTTTCAAGATAGCACAAGTGTGGTTAATAATTGTGAATGAAATGCTAGCAACTATATTTGAGGTTAGCTTTTATATAGTGGAAAAACATCATGTTTAAAACCTTATTTCCTTTAGTATTAATTGAAATGCTAAATTATTTGGAGTGGTGAAATTTCATAATTTCATGGCAGAGAAAAAGGTGAAATTTCATCGTAAAGTTGTTCGTGCTTCTTTATTTGGAGTGGGTGCTCCTGAAGCATTGGTTATTGGAGTGGTAGTTCTGCTGATGTTTGGCCCTAAAGGTCTAGCTGAGGCAAGTTCCTTAGTAGGTACAACAACGACGGTTATATTCAACTTACCATTCATATAATTGTAGGTACAACAAAAGTCAACTCAAAGACCTTATCTTTTCACATTAATACAAGATGAATCAACATACTAAATGCAAGATAAATCCTTTCATACAGTGCTAATTGGTGATAACATAAATAGATTATAGTCAAAACTTGAATTATAAAAGTTAAGATGTCTTAGATTTGTAAGCCATTAAGGAGATATTAATGAACACATTTTCATTAATAGGATAAAGGGTAATGGCAAACTGAAGAAAGAAATTTAGAGTATTGTGTGATCATCATGTGCTCCTTAGGCTAAAAGAAAATGAAATTACAAGACTATGGTATGACTCACTGTAACGACCCAATTTTCCTCATTAGGAGTTCTAAAAGTTCTTAAAAATATTTAGAAATATTTTAGAAATATTCTAGAGATTTTTAGAAATTTTTAGAGTATTTTTATGTAATTTTTGGAGGTCGTTTGGTATTTTTACTAAACGAAGGAAGTTTCGACAAAAAAATGTCCAAGCCTAGAATTGAACCCATGACCTTTGACTCGGTCAAAACCCGACTGACCAGGTGGGCAAATGGATTTTTCTGTTTAGAATTGGTCGCAAATTTATTTAAGTATTAGTTAATTAACAGAATATTAAGGTTATAAAGAGAGGAACTTAGGGTGGGATAATTACCGGTAACCTAGCTTTTCTCTTCCTCCTCTCGCGTGCGCGGTGATTTTTGCCCGAGCGAAACTGAAGCCAAGATTAGGGTTTTCTCTGGCGTCGGTTTGAGGTTCTCCGAGGGGTTTCTTCACCTCCTTAAGCTTTTCTCGTCGAGGAGAAACGGAGAGCCCGAAGAGGAGCCGGAAATTTCAATCTTCCGAGCCCTAGAAGCACTAGAAGGTTTCTCCTTTGGCTGTGAGTCAAGGAAACGAAGGTAAGTCGCTTACTCACCTGCGGTAGGATAGCTTCGAAGTTTAATTCTTGTTCCTTTTCTTGTTCCCGAAGCTTTGGATGAAACCTAGGGCTGTGTCATTGCGATTTGAACGGTGAAGCTTTGGTTTCTTGTGGTTTGCAATAGAGTAATTCGGGTTCAAGTTGGCTTCTTGTGTGGATTCCTTTCTCTTTAGATGGCTTTACCTCTTTAGATGGTTCTATTTTTGGGATAGGCTACAGGTTGTGTGTTTTCCGGTTGTACATGCAGTTTTTAGATCCATTGATAGTGTAGTTTAGTATTTCAATTTAGAAATTTCTTTGTTAAATCTGAGTATGAAATAGTTTAGTTCTTTTGAGCATGTAGTCTTTATTTCATTTGTCACCGTGATGAGTAGTTTCGGATTCCTTTATTTACTGCCATGAATTGAAGTTTATGTTGTTGGTTTTCTTTGCCATCTGATGAAGCATGATTTGGAGAATTAGGGTTCCTTACAAAAAGGGTTAAGCTGTGAATTTGATATATATGTTTGTTTGAATAGCTATGTATAGCATTTTGCTTCCCTTATATTACTTTCTTGCCGTGGAACTATAGACAACTCCCACCAGTAGGTATGAGCATGAGCAGATCTATTCAAGTGAGCATTTATATTCATTTAAGTAGAAGTAGGCATGAACAGATTCATTCAAGTGTGCATTTATATATTCATTCAGTTCCTTTGCTATTTAGATTTAGTAAATAACATGAACATGTGCAGATTTAGATTTCTAGTTCCTTTGCTATTGGAATAACATGGGCAGATTTCTAGTTTTTTTTTATGTTATTAGATGTGCATGAGTAGCCTTCCTTTTAAAACAATCAGTTTCTAGTTTCTTTAGAGCTTAATATGCAGAATTGTGTTAGCTTAATATGCAGCATTTTAGTGTGCAGATTTTTATTAAGTATTAGTGTGCAGAATTCATTTACCCTTAGCTGAACATGTGCAGATTTTTTATAAGCATAGCATGCAGATTTTTATAAGTATAGTATGCAGATTTTTAATATGCAGAATTTTATTAGGATAGTAGGCAGATTTTGGGTTAAGCATTTCAAATTTAGAATTTGCTTAAACATTTCAGTTTCTTTTTAAAGAAGTATTCTTTTAGAAGTATTAACAAGTATAAGAAAGATAAAGAAAAGAAAGAAAAAGGCCAAGGCCTTAAGTAGATCCCAAAGTCAAGACTTTAGGGATTTTGGCACACAAGGTGCTAAAGAAAATGTCGAGGCATTATATAGAAGTATTAAAAGATAACAAGTATTTTACTTTTATCAGTGGCACTGTGCTGGACTCTCAGTTGTCCTTGGGTTGGGCTCCCATAGTCATCCCTAGGTTTAGATAACCTAGTAGTAATGGCACGGCCGACGGTCGACGACCCGAGGGTCGCCAAATGGGCCGCCAAATGGGTCGGGTCGTTACAAAAGTAAAAGCACAGTTGCCGGGCCCAAGAAGAAGTTGATTATTATTTTGAAGTATTATAAGTATAAGTTTTTGAACAAGTAAAACGTGTTTTACATAAACATAAAGTATTAAAGATTAAGTTTAGAACAAATGAAATAAGTTTCATATAGTTCTAAAAATCAGTAAGTTTAGTTCTTTATTCTACCATGTTTATCTAGTGGATGAGTAGTTTTTCATGTTTACCTATTAGATGAGCAGCATGATTAGTTATTAGAATTATATGAGTAGATTCCTTAGCTTTTCTTTGCTATTAGTTTGACATGAGCAGTTATGTTTATGCTTTACTTTCTTTTAGAGCATATAGTTTTTAGTTCTTTCTGTAAACATGCATATTAGTGTTTTTGTGAGTTAGATAGCGCTTACTAAGCAAATTTTGCTTATAGATTGCACTTCCTCTTACTGCAGATACAGGAAAGGAAAAGATATAGAAAGGAAGGTGACAAGGAGGTATTCAAAGGATGTGTGATGCCAGGACTATGGAAGCCTTGGGACTAGGAAAGAAGTTTTAATTTTAGTTTCCGCATTTTAGTTATGGTAAACATTTGAGTTGTATTTTAAGTTCATGTCATTTGAGATTATTCTGTTTAGATTGCATGTAGGACGAGTTCAGTTTAGTAAGTAGACATTTGTGTGTTTGATACTTATTTAACTGCGTGGTTGATTGATATGTGTTCCAGCCGCTTGTGGTTGAGTATATATTGCATGTATTATTGAATATGGTCACCAGTATAGGGGAGATTCTGCCAAAATTTTTCGGTAGGGATTCCTCGTGGTTTCGATCACACCGTTTAAGTAGAGCTAATAGTTAAGTAACGGTCACCTTAGAGAGTAGTAGTAGTAGTAAGAAGGGTGGTCGTTACACTCACCATGTTTCATGAATTAGAATATCAGCTATTAGGAAAGGGCTCACCAAGCCTCACAAATTAGAATATTAGCGATTAAAAAAGGGAGCATACAGAGGAAATCAAGGAATGAGAGCTAAGATGGATGTGTGTAATAAACTTTATATCAGAGCAATTAGTTGTAGGCTTGTAGCTGCAATAGATAATAAAATGATGAAAAAAAAGTTGATATCGTACGGACATGTACAAGAAAACCAATAGTTGCTATAGTTAAACAAGTTAATTCTATTAGACACGATTGCAGAGTATAGGAGGCCAAATAAAACTCTAACTTGTAACAAAAAAAGTATTATATTTGAACCATATATTACTCTTAATATAGCCTGCAGATGGAGAGAAAAGATCTAAGTAGATGATGCTAAATAGCTGAAAAAATATGGCTTGACAATGATTATGATGAGAAACTAGAATCTGAAATTAATTTCATCAGGCATAAATGAAAATATGTGTTTCAAAATGTAAAAGAAGGCCGCCCGAGGAAAGAAGATTCAGACTAGATTCAACCCCGCCAAAACAATTATAGCAATGATTTGTGACCAAAGTACGAACAAAAAAGCATCAATTATATTAATCTACCCGAAGTTTGCAAGTTCTGTTATATTCCTTAGTATGAGAAGCTTCGATTTGAATGGATTATCATTATGGAGGGTCACTCAAGGTACACTTGGATTAGGACTTTCAGTAGAGATTTTTAGATCAATTTTGATTTATTGTAGGATGAATCCAAGTTAATTTTAGGTTTGGGTTAATCTTAATTGTGCTTTAATCTTATTTGAGCCTTTTTCTCATGATTTGGTTTGATTTTGATATTATTAAATTACCTTTTTGTCTTATGAGTATAAGTTTCACTGTGAGTTGAGCTAGATTGCTTTTGTTATTTTGGTGAAGTTTCATTGTGGTTGAGCTATATTGCTGTTACTATATTCACATCCAATGGCTTGAATTGTGATCTTGTTTGTATATCCACCCTATTTGTGATTAAATTTCAAATGGCATGCATTGTCTACAGAAAGAGAATTGAACCATATTGGCAAAATGCTTTTGATTTATTTTTCTCTTTTAGCTTTTTGATATTGTGAAAACAGGATGTGAATCACATATCCTTTTTAGACTTGAACATCTTGATATTAGTGATATAGGATCTTATACATAAAAAAAACTACTTCGGTTTATCTGATTTAGTTTGTATTATCAAGGTACTCCGGTATGCTTGAAAAGGAGGTAAAGATTGCTTGTCTTGTCTGTCACGACTGTTGTGATTGCAAAGCATGTTCTAGAAGTCCAGCTAAAGATGGTTATAAGGTTTACTTACTTTTAACATGCAAAGTTTTATGAACATTATTTACTTTGAGAATGTTTTGTCATGAAAGTTTCCATTTATGTGATCTTCAGGATCTTGAAATTGTTCAGGAGCGTATATATGATGAGTTTGTAGAGAATGCAAAAGCTCGTGCCTTAAAACACATTGTTGGAGACCCCTTTAAAAAGGGTGTTGAACAAGGTCCTCAGGTATCCTCCTTTTTTCTGTCTTTGTTCTCTTTGAAAGGTAGAAACTGCCGTATTTGTTTGTGTCTTAATTTATGTGCTCATACTAATTTTCATCTCATTCGATTGCTATTTGATCATGCATAACTTGTATAAAACATGTATGAAAAAGTCGTCTAGCTTCTTAACAAAGAAGTTCTGAAACCTGTCCATATTGAGTACTTTCGTTCTTCACACATATCTCAGATTGATGAGGAGCAGTTTAGCAAGATCTTGCATTACATCAAATCGGGAATCAACAGTGGTGCTACGCTAGTAACAGGTGGAGATCGAATTGGAAACAAAGGTTATTACATTCAGCCGACCATCTTCTCTGATGTACAAGTATGGCTTAGTCCTTAAATCTATAAAGGTTAGGTAAACTCTCAATTTGCATTTGTGATGACAGTTGTGATATTTGAAATTTATAGGATGAAATGAAAATAACACAAGATGAGATCTTCGGTTCTATTCAATCGATCCTTAAGTTCAAGCAAGTGCAACATCTTATGCCAGTCTTCTTGATGTGTACAATATCAAGATGAAATTTTAGATTGTATTAGTCTTTTTTTATTTAATTTCCATTAAGTTGATGTGGTCGTGTATATTGAACCCAATTGATCTTATCATGCTTTAAATTTTTGGATTTCATCATTAAGTTAACGGCTAATTTGATAATGCTATGAAGAAAGTTGCTGAGGGAGAATATTTTCTAATAACTAATGAATGATTTCAAGGTAATTTGTGTAAGTTCAAAAAATAATTTACTTGGTAAAATATATTGAAATTGAAGTTTCTGTGAGGTCAATTGAACCCACAACCCTTCATATGCCTCCACCCTTGTATAAATGTATAACAAATGTCATGCTTGTACTTGTTGAAAAATATTTTGCAGATATGTTTTTAAGTTACTGATCAAATGCACTTGAAGTTGGAATGAGTTTATTTTTGTAATTAGTTAAATTATTTTGAACGTGATTGTATTTTAAATTTATTTATTGCCTCTAATCTTCAATAACTTTGAGCAATTTATATTTTGAAATTTGGTTTTAAATGTTAGTTAGTGTTCCTACACTAGCATAAGATTTCGTCGCTTTTGTTAATGTCCTTACAGATTGATCTGCGAATATTGACGGTTGTCGCTCTTGAGCATCCTAATGATATTGATGCTGCAGCGGAATCTATTCTTGTAGATAAATTCTACCTGTAACGACCCGCCTTCTACTAACTAAGCTGTAAGGCCGGACCGTCACATTATGCTGTGTTAAGCTATACCCATGACCATCGCTAAGTCTAGGTGCGGAAGCTGCACTAATTAAAATTTTGCTAAACTATTATCATTTCCTGATAATACATGTGTTAAGGGGTGTAATCTAAATTATTCATAACCTATATTACATCCCCCAATGGTCAAGGAACTTAAATAAAGGTTTGTTGCTGATATCATGCCTCCCAATCGATCCACGGATCGATTGGAATGGCTTGATCGATCCATTGATCGATCCAGGTGGCTACTATATGCGGAAGTCAGGTTGGATCGATCCAGCACGCTACTGTGCTCGGGGCAATATTCTGGATCGATCGGCTGATCGATCCCAGAGCCTTCTGTTCGTGACAGAATTTGTTGGATCGATCGGCTGATCGATCCAGAAGCCTACTGTTCGCGGTACGAACTCCCCAATCGATCGGCTGATCGATTGAGAAGCCTCCAATCGATCGACCGATCGATTGGGGTTTCTGATTTCGTACAGAAGTTTGATTTCAGCACTGTTTCGTGCCAAAATCACTTATATCAATTCTAAACTAATAGAAATGTCTCCTAACATCAATTATCTAGCATTTTTAACATGGTATGGTACATAATCCACTAATTCATGACATTTAAGCAAACTGAACTGCAGAAACTAAAAGTAACAAAGTTCTAATAATTAAACTTGCAAAATCCCTAAGATCTTTGTTCCAAACTCCAGCTCACACACATCCTCGTCGTTGCATTGACCTCCAGCCTCCGCTAATCCATCTTCCCTTTACCTTTATCTGTAGTATAAGGAAAATAGTATCTGTAAGCTTGAGAGCTTAGTAAGAAACCATCTACCTCACTAAAACATGCATTCGATGCAATATACTTTTGAAAGAATGCTATTAAAATCATGTGCTAAACTTGAGAAACATGCCATACTGAAATCACTACACATGAATACTAAAACATGGCATACAGGTTCATAAGATATGGAAATCAAAACTGATCATAAGACTATCACATGCCTCTATAAGAAAACTAAACAGAGCATGGTCTGAACTAAGCTGATGCTAAACTAATGCTAGAGTTGTACTACTTTCACATAGCTATTTTGTGAGGTTCTGAAAATTAATTATATAATAAGTGAAAATACATAATCATGTTGCTGTTTGGGCCCGGCGACTGTACTTGCTGTGCACGCATCCCTAACTAAACCAGGGGTTGCAAATTCCGAATCTAGTAAGGTTTACTAGGTTAGCTGAACCTAGGGACGACTATGGGAGTCCAACCCAATGGATATCTAATCCAGTACAGTGCCACTGAGAAAGTAAAATACTGAACATAAGCTAATAACTATTGTCTTGCTTCTACTAGGTTGTCTAAACCCAGAACTAGGTTATCTAAACCTAGAGGCGACTGTGGGAGCCCACCCATTGGACATCTGGTCCTGTAAAAGCTGGAGCAAGACTAAATAGGCTATGTAAATGCTTCTAGTGCATTTATCCAAGCTAATAAAATGGCTATTTTGCATTTGACTATGCTAAACATTCTATCGAGCACTTGGTGTACGCTAGTGCACACCTTATGTGCTGAAATTTGCATACGATTAAACTAATGCATAAAAATCACACGAAAAGCTACTTATACCGTAGGTGAGGGGTTTCTTACCTTTGGTGCTAATTGTCTTACGATTCTAATCGCTAGTTTCCCGGCGGAGAAGATCCCTTCGACGATCTCCTTGCGTCTACGTGTTCCTCTTGCGGAGGGGAACGTTCTCGTGCTGGAGTCGTCGCCGGAAGGTGCTCCTATGGTCCCTTGGAACGAAACCCTAGTCTCCTTGTGGTTGGCGCCGAGAGAAGAAGAAAAGGGAGAGGTGGCGTCGGTGAGGGTTTGAGGAGAAGAAATCCCGATCAAAATAAAACCCCACTTAATAATTTCCTATTTATATTAAGTGGTAATTTCGGCCCCAACTTGAATATAAATTTAATTGTTTCCCTTTCCTTTCAGCACGGCCCTGCTGGGTTCACTTGATTACTGGAGTTTGCTATAAGTCGTAGGATCCAATAGGTCTCGGGTTCAATACCCGCGTAGGTTATTTTCGTTTTCTATTTATTTTTGCTACTTCCGCTACTCTAAAAATTCCATAAAAATATCCTAAAATTCCAGAAAATTACTAGGATATTTCTAATAATTATTTTGAGAATTTTCAGGCGTTACAATCCCCCATACCTTATAAAAAGTTCGTCCTCGAACTTAGAATAACTCTGGGTACTTCTGTCTCATACTGGCTTCTGTCTCCCAGGTTGCCTCTTCTGCTGTGTGATTTTGCCAAATGACTTTTACTAATGGTACCTCCTTGTTCCGCAATTTTTTAACTGCTCGATCTACTATCTGAGTAGGTCGACTGTCATAGCTGAGGTCTTCGCGGACTTGTACCTGCTGGGGCTCAATCACCTGGGTGGCATCTGGGATATGCTTCTTCAGCATAGAGACATGAAATATATTGTGAACAGCTGACATTTCCTGAGGTAGCTCTAGCTCATATGCTACCTTGCCAACTCTTCTGCTGATAAGGTATGGTCCCACATATCTGGGACTTAGCTTGCCCTTCTTCCCAAAATGCATTACTCCCTTCATGGGAGCCACTCTGAGGAATACTGAATCCCCAACTGAAAACTCTAAGGGTCTGCGCCGTGTATCAGCATAGCTTTTCTGGCGGCTCTGAGCTGTCTCTATCCTCTGGCGGATCTACTGTATAGCTGTTGTGGTGTCTGCTACTAGATCTGTCTGAAGTTCTAGTTCTTTCTGTTCACCACTCTTATACCAGCAGATTGGGGATCTACACCTCCGCCCATAGAGAGCCTCGTAAGGTGTCATGCCGATGGTAGCCTGATAGCTGTTGTTGTATGCAAATTCCGCTAGATTCAGATATTTGCACCAACTTCCTTTGAAATCTAGGGCACATGCTTGGAGCATATCTTCGAGTACCTGATTTACCCGCTCCGCCTGTCCATCTGTCTGAGGATGGAAAGCTGTGCTAAACTTTAACTTCATGCCCAAAGCTGACTGTACACACTCCCAGAAGTGTGACGTGAATCTACTATCTCTGTCTGAAATAATGGTTCGTGGGACTCCATGTAGTCTAACGATCTCCTTGAGATACAACTGAGCTAGCTGTTCCATGGAGTAGGATATCCTGATAGCTAAGAAGTGGGCTGATTTAGTTAACCTGTCAACTATTACCTAGATAGTATCAAAGCCATTCGTGGTTCTGGGTAGTCCCACTATAAAATCCATAGAAATGTCTTCCCACTTCCATTCTGGAATCTGAATAGGCTGCAAAACTCCTCCTGGTCTCTGATGTTCGGCTTTAACCCTCTGATAGGTCAGGCAGGTGCTGACATATCGAGCGATGTCTCTCTTCATCCCAGCCACCAAAAACGTTTCTTCAAGTCCTGGTACATTTTGGTGGAGCCAGGATGCATCGCATAGGGAGTCTTGTGAGCCTCATCTAAAATCTTTCTTCGTAGTTCCTCCTGATCTGGAACACATAATCTGTCACCAAAGTACAATACCCCGCTAGCGGACACTCTAAATTCTCCACTTTCTGATTCTGCTATCCCTTGCTTGATTTTCTGAATTTCAGGATCCTGCTCCTGAGCTATCTGGATATCACCAAGCAAGGTAGACTCTAATATCATAGTAGAGAGCTGTCCAACTATGAGTTCGAGACCGAAATCTGTGATCTCTTTCTGTAGGGGTGGTGACATGGCTGCTAGAGATAATAAGGTAGCACTGGACTTTCTGCTAAGTGCATCTGCTACCCTATTGGCTTTCCCTGGGTGGTAGAGGATGTCTATATCGTAGTCCTTGACCAGCTCTAGCCATCTGCACTGTCGCATATTCAGATCCTTCTGAGTGAAGAAGTACTTCAGACTCTGATGATCTGTATACACTCTGCACTGAGCTCCATACAAGTAATGTCTCTAAATTTTGAGAGCGAACACCACTGCTGCAAGCTCAAGGTCATGAGTAGGATAATTCCTCTCATAGTCCTTGAGTTGCCTGGAGGCATAGGCGATCACCTTGACACTTTGCATCAGCACTGCTCCTAGTCCCAACTTAGAGGCATCACTATAAATGTCAAAGCTGTTTGTGTTTTCTGGTAGAGCCAGAATAGGTGCACTGGTCAATCTCCTCTTTAGCTCGCTGAAGCTGTCCTCGCAGTCCTCTGTCCACTGAAATTTTCTGTTCTTTCTGGTAAGAGCTGTCAGTAGGGAGGCTATCCTGGAGAAGTCCTCTACGAATTTTCTGTAATAGCCTGCTAATCCCAGAAAGCTTCTGATCTCACTGCATTCTTGGGTCTCTTCCAGTTACTCACAACTTCTATCTTACTGGGATCTACCATGATACCATCCTTTGAGATGATGTGACACAGGAAGGACACCTGATCTAACCAAAATTCACATTTCGTGAACTTGGCGAACAGCTGGTTCTGCTGGAGGGTCTGCAACACTATTTTCATGTGCTACGCGTGTTCTTCCTGAGTTCCTGAATAAATAAGGATGTCATCGATAAACACAATAACAAATCTATCTAGGTAGTCCCTTAATACTCTGTTCATGAGGTCCATGAAAGTAGCTGGAGCATTTGTCACGCCAAAGGGCATGACTATGAACTCGTAATGTCCGTATCTAGTCCTGAATGTTGTCTTGGGTATATTCCCTTCTTTAATTTTCACCTGATGATAACCTGATCTGAGGTCTATTTTAGAGAACACTGCTGCTCCCTTTAGCTGATCGAGCAGGTCATCTATTCTAGGAAGAGGATACATGTTCTTAATGGTGACTTGGTTCAATGCTCTGTAATCTATGCACAGGCGCATGCTTCCGTCCTTCTTCTTCACGAACAATACAGGCGCTCCCCATGGTGAGTGACTAGGGCGTATGAAGCCTTTGTCAAGCAGCTCCTGTAGTTGCTCATGAAGTTCCTTCAGTTCTGCTGGAGCCATGCGATAAGGTGCCTTGGAGTAGGATTGGTACCGGGAATGAGTTCTATCTCAAATTCAATCTCCCTGTCTGGTGCTAGGCCTGGTAACTCTTCAGGGAAGACTGCTGGGTAGTCACATACGACTCGGACCTCTGCTAGCTGTCGGTCCTTGTCCTGACTGGTACTGACTACCTGTGCTAAAAATCTCGTACATCCCGAATCCATTAATCTCTATGCCTTCGTAGCTAAGAGAAACTTCTTGGCCTTCCTCTTGGGTTCTCCGATGAACTCGAACTGTGCTTCTGCTTCAGGTTGAAATATGACTTTCTGCTTACGGCACTCGATGGAGGCACCGTATCTGATCAAGAAGTCCATTCCGAAGATGACATCGTAGTCAGTCATATTTAGCACTATCAGATCACAAAAGAGCTCTTTGTCTGCTATAACGACTGGCACTGCTCTGAGCCAGTGCGTGGATGCCATAATTTCTCCTGAAGGTAGCATCGTCAGAAACTGGCTACTGAGTACCTCTGGAGGTATTGCTAACTTCTCGGCAAATGTCCTGGATATATATGAATGGGTTGCCCCAGTATCGAATAAGACAGTTGCACTTTGCTGTAAAATACTAATCTGACCTGTAACAATTGTCGAGGCATTTGCTACGTCCTCTCTGGTGAGTGAGTAGATCCTCGCATTCGTCGTAGCTGGAGGGGCTTCTAATCTGCCCTGGCTGATGTGGGGACCTTCTAGAGCGGCATGCATCTGATGTAACTGAGCTGGCTGGCCTCCGTACTGAATCGGCTGTGGTTGAGGAAGACTAGTCTTGTTTGGGCACTACTTAGCCATATGCCCTTCCTGACCACATTCAAAGCATCCTCGTGTGCCCTTGCGACAAACTCCTGGGTGAAATTTCCCACAAGTAGCACATTTGGGATAGCTAGGCTGTTTGCTGGCTGGTCCTCCCTTTGGGTAACTCCCTGGTTTGCGCTTGTTGCTAGAGTTCCCTTTCCAGTTAGAGCTGTGGCCCTATTGCTTCTGAGTACTTGAGCCTCATTACCATTTGGACTCTGAGAGGACTTGCTTCTGCTGTTTGATACTGTTTTGGTAGTGCTCGGTGGTCAGAGCACTACTGACTAGTTCTTCGGTGGTTTGCGGCCTGTGAATGCCGCCAGCCACGTTTATTGCTATTTCCGGCCTCAGCATCTTGAGCATCAGCCGGACTCGTTCTTTCTCTGTGCTGACTAGTTCAGGGCATAGACGAGTCAATCTATTGAATTTCTTCACGGCTTCCTCAACTGATAGGTTGCCCTAACGAAACTCAGTGAACTCGTCGTAGTGGCGGTTGGTGACCCGCATGTGAAAGAACTCCTCGAAGAATTCTTTCTCGAAGTCAGCCCATGTCATCTGGTTCACTGGGCGCTTCGCTCTGACTCTTTCCACATCGTGCATCTCCCCGCCAACCGAAGGAGGCTTGACGAGAGACACTCACCTTCTCATGTTCGGCGGTCCCGAGCTCCATCGTACTCTCCGGTGTTTTGAACCGAGGCTGGCATCCCATGGTTCACTGGTGCCTGAGAAGTTCTCGGGCTTGACTCTCTGCCACTGGATCAGATAGGCTTCTCTCTTTGCCTCTACTGCTGCTGGGGCTACCGGTGCTGTAGGCTGGACTGGTGGAACCTCTAAGACTACCGGCGTTGCTAAGTTTGGTTCCGGGGTGACTGTGGGAGTATTCTGCTGATTAGCTTTTAAAGTGGCTATCTCCTACTGCTGTTCAGCTAACTGCTGCTGTAACTGAGCCACCAATGTTGTCAGGTCTGGGGGAGGCATTGAACTGCCTGCCTCTTGCTGGGGCTCAGTAGCTGGTGCCCTTCTAGCTGGGCGTCCTCGTGCCATTTCTAAAGGAACAAAGGACATACATGACCAATACAATCATAATGGAGTAACTATTGTTATCATGTTAACTACTATCGTAAACAAGCATGCTTTAGTTATATCTAAACATGAAACAAGAAACATAAAGAAAGTGAGAGATGTTCTTACTTGGAAGCTGCAGGTTCAATGCTGATGTGTGTGTAGGAAGTATGGAAACTGCTCTGATACCACTCTGTAACGACCCGCCTTCTACTAACTAAGCTGTAAGGCCGGACCGTCACATTATGTTGTACTAAGCTATACCCATGTCCATCGCTAAGTTTAGGTGCGGAAGCTGCACTAATTAAAATTTTGCTAAACTATTATCATTTCCTGATTCTACATGTGTTAAGGGGTGTAATCTAAACTATTCATGACCTATATTACACCCCCCAATGGTCAAGGAACTTAAATAAAGGTTTCTTGCTGATATCATGCCTCCCAATCGATCCACGGATCGATTGGAATGGCTTGATCGATCCATTGATCGATCCAGGTGGCTACTTTATGCGGAAGTCAGGTTGGATGGATCCAGTGATCGATCCAGCACGCTACTATGCTCGGGGCAATATTCTGGATCGATCGGCTGATCGATCCAGACTAGCCAATCGATCTAGTGATCTATCCCAGAGCCTTCTGTTCGCAACAGAATTTGTTGGATCGATCGACTGATCGATCCAGAAGCCTACTGTTCGTGGTACGAACTCCCCAATCGATCGACTGATCGATTGAGAAGCCTCCAATCGATCGACCGATCGATTGGGGTTTCTGATTTCGTACAGAAGTCTGATTTCAGCACTGTTTCGTGCCAAAATCACTTATATCAATTCTAAACTAATAGAAATGTCTCCTAACATCAATTATCTAGCATTTTTAACATGGTATGGTGCATAATCCACTAATTCATGACATTTAAGCAAACTGAACTGCAGAAACTAAAAGTAACAAAGTTCTAATAATTAAACTTGCTAAATCCCTAAGATCTTTGTTCCAAACTCCAGCTCGCACACATCCTCGTCGTTGCATTGACCTCCAGCCTCTGCTAATCCATCTTCCCTTTACCTTTATCTGCAGTATAAAGAAAATAGTATCTGTAAGCTTGTAAGATTAGTAAGAAACCATCTACCTCACTAAAACATGCATTCGATGCAATATGCTTTTGAAAGAATGCTATTAAAATCATGTGCTGAACTTGAGAAACATGGCATACTGAAATCACTATACATGAATACTAAAACATGGCATACAGGTTCATAAGATAAGGAAATCAAAACTGATCATAAGACTATCACATGCCTCTATAAGAAAACTAAACAGAGCATGGTCTGAACTAAGTTGATGCTAAACTAATGCTAGAGTTGTACTACTTTCACATAGCTATTTTGTGAGGTTCTGAAAATTAATTACATAATAAGTGAAAATACATAATCATGTTGTTGTTTGGGCCCGGCAACTATACTTGCTGTGCGCGCATCCCTAACTAAACCCGGGGTTACAAATTCCGAATCTAGTAGGGTTTACTAGGTTAGCTGTACCTAGGGACGACTATGGGAGTCCAACCCAATGGATATCTAATCCAGTACAGTGCCACTGAGAAAGTAAAATACTGAACATAAGCTAATAACTATTGTCTTGCTTCTACTAGGTTGTCTAAACCCAGAACTAGGTTATCTAAACCTAGAGGCGACTGTGGGAGCCCACCCATTGGACATCTGGTCCTGTAAAAGCTGGAGCAAGACTAAATAGGCTATGTAAATGCTTCTAGTGCATTTATCCAAGCTAATAAAATGCCTAATTTGCATTTGACTGTGTTAAACATTCTATCGAGCACTTGGTGTACGCTAGTGCACACCTTATGTGCTGAAATTTGCATACGATTAAACTAATGCATAAAAATCACACGAATAGCTACTTATACTACAGGTGAGGGGTTTCTTACCTCCGGTGCTAATTGTCTTACGATTCTAATCGCTAGTTTCCTGGCGGAGAAGATCCCTTCGACGATCTCCTTGTGTCTACGTGTTCCTCTTGCGGAGGGGAACGTTCTCATGCTGGAGTCATCGCCGGAAGGTGCTCCTATGGTCCCTTGGAATGAAACCCTAGCCTCCTTGTGGTTGGCGCCGAGAGAAGAAGAAAAGGGAGAGGTGGCGTCGGTGAGGGTTTGAGGAGAAGAAATCCCGATCAAAATAAAACCCCACTTAATAATTTCCTATTTATATTAAGTGGTAATTTCGGCCCCAACTTGAATATAAATTTAATTGTTTCCCTTTCCTTTCAGCACGGCCCTGCTGGGTTCACTTGGTTACTGGAGTCTGTTATAAGTCGTAGGATCCAATAGGTCTCGGGTTCAATACCCGCGTAGGCTATTTTCGTTTTCTATTTATTTTTGCTACTTCCGCTACTCTGAAAATTCCATAAAAATATCACTATAACAAAAACCTTCATAGACATCGGTTTTCCACCGGTGTCTATTTCATTTTCGACCGATGTCTATGAAGTCGATGTTAAAAGTCTGCCATTTTAGACATCGGGTTAAAATCGGTGTAGTATCACTTAACGACACCGGTCTTCGAATCGGTTATTAACCGGTGTAGTATCACTTAACGACACTGTTTCATCAACGGTGTAAAACTGATGTAATATTGTATGTTAATAACACCAGTTTTGGCAGCGGTAAATGACGGATGTAATATTAGTTAATAACACCGGTTTTGCAGCGGTGGAAAACTGATGTAATATGTATATTTTTTAACAGCACAAATTTAATTTTCCGAAACAATGAAAAACCGACAATAACAAAAAAAATACACAAAAAATTATACAAATATTTTTCATTCAATAATATCCATAAAATACACAAATATTCACAAATTATATAAATAATCTTCTTACAACAATATCCATAAAATACCCAAACATTCTTTTTACATCAAAAGCTAGCTAATAGATATCAAAATCAAGGTAGAACATTCTTTTAACACATCAAGGTAGAACCGCACTTCAAATGTAATCTAGCATGCATTCAGCCGACTCGAACTGCACTTCATCAATTTCAACTCTGGAGTACTTGAGATTTGTAAACTGTAAAAACACATAAATCCACCATATGTCAAATAACTAAAACAAATGTGTACATGTATCAAATAAAAAATATAAGATCACAAGTGCTTGTCATAAACATGCTTACCAGCGTGTTGAAACCTATTCTGTGAATGGTGGCTTCGAATGAACTTCACGAGCAAGGCCAAAATTTGCTATCTTCACAAAGTCCTTGGTTACTAATAAGTTCTCTGCAAAGGTCATAATCTAGTTTAATAGAATGCTAACTTCACCAGAATAATTATAGGTGCATAAATCACATTTAACAAAATAAATGCTAATCCTAGATAACAACGTTGTAGGAATAGATCTATTAAGAGCACACAAATGAATCTTTATAGGGATATTTGGTTAAAAGCAGAACTAAAGAGGTACACCTACCTCCCATGTCAATAAGTCACTTCCTCGAGTTGGATATGGCTTTTGCAAATCTAGCTCCATATAGAAGGTGTAGAGTTTGATATCTTGAAGCTGCAAATCCAATCAGAAGTAGGATTAGCGTGGTAAGCAAGACATTGAAAATCCCATTAATAGACACATATTGGCCATGAGAACCCTTGTTCTTGTCATTGAAATAAGGTGGGGTAGTTGTCATGCCTCCCAAACTTGAATTAAAAGGATATGGGAGAAGACCCCTAAATCCTTCATTTATCCATTGAACTTCCTTAATGTACGAAGGCATAAAAAATGAAGAAGGATAACGATGCCATTCACTTTCGATGCAAAGCATAGTCTCTGTGCATAAAGGCAAGCATTCCATCAAATTTAAAACTATAATCCAATCAATATAAAACTATAATCCAATCAAATTTACAGGCTATCGCTTCTGCATAATTTCCCTATTGTAATACAAGAGAACTATCAATTTCCAACTAGGGGCAAAGACAACAAAGAAGATGATAGACAAATTATATGACTTTCTTCTATTAAATGAGGCAATATGCAGTAACTCTCAAACTAGCAATGAAAAAGGCAGATATAGTACTCTACCTGTTGCTTGTATATAATAGCCAAGTTGTTGAAGGGCACAGATATCCCTGTTGCAACTGCTAAAATTGCCTTATAGAATGATGCAGCAACACTCATCATATTACTGCATGAAGAGAAGTTTCATTAAGGAACAAAAATAAATTATCCGCACAGTTGTCATCAAACATTTCTAAAGCTTACCAATCCATGTATATATATGTTGCTAAGGCTTGACAATGCTTGTGGATGGTTAGGTTGTAAAGCAAAGCATGACTTGGGAAAAATTATTAAAATGAAGTTATTCAACAAGGAAAAAAACAACTTGTTATTATCTCCCTGATTTCAGGATCATATGATTCCTGTTTCAGAACTAAAATTCTTTCAAATCCGTAACATTCTGAACGGTTGGGTTTTTTCTGCAGTTGGGCCCTGTACTTCAAAAGACGGTAGAATCTTTTCGTCTCCTCCCTCCTACGGAAAATTATGTTCCCCCATTTAAGGACCCTTGGAGGTTTTGGTGACGACTACAATGTTTTGGTATGAAACCTTCCAACGTGTCTACAGATGGCCTTCATTGTATTTTTTGTATATACCTTGCTTGGTGTTTGGATTTGTTTATGCAAGGAATGAGCACTGCATCATCTACTGGGGATCTTTAACTATGCTTTATTTCTGAAGCAGCTACATCAGCACACTGGGTTACATTAGTTTGCTTTTTGTTCTAGCATCTAAAGCAAAAGAAAGTACATAAAGGATAGAGGATAAGGAATAACCATGACAAGAAACCAGGAAAATAAATAATAACAGTAGTCCTTCAAAGACAATGAAAATAAAGTAACTAACTTAAATCTGAAGGTGATGCGTAAGTTCAAAAATCTTAATAAAATAAATTAGAAGTCGACATAAAAGGATATAGCTTTATAAGTAATTTAGAAATTATAGACAGTTTTAGCAGCCAACAATAAAATAAATTAACAACAAAACTAACCTAAAGATCTTGTAAATAGATTGCAATTTTAGCAAAGAACACGAACTTGCTCTAGGTGTCGATGCCATATAGAACGACCTCATAAATAGGTTGCAGCTTCAGCAAAGAACATGAACTTGCTACCGTAGTCATGTAGGATCAGCAAGTACTCACGTATCTTGACTCGAGGAGATTCTTCAAAGTTTCCTGGAGAATCTATCATTAGTGGCAATACAGTTTAATGACAGAATCTGCTCCAGCTGTGAATAGCCATGGCTGCCTCGGATGAAATTTACAATCTAAAACACCTGTTCAATTAATAAGTTAATGTTAGGTCTAAGATAGGCAGAAATTGCAATTTTTATTTGAGTTAGAAAGCCATAGTTTCTTAATCTAGACGCGGTAAATGAAAAACAAGGAAAATAACAAAGTTTGCAACACAACTGACCTCTGTCATTAAACTGAGAGAATTTGGTATGCCTAAACTTTTCAGGGCACTTTAGGTTTCATCCTGATTCCAGCCTCAAAGGCTAGGTAACTAGGTATAATGTCATGATTTTTATATATTTCCAATTTGTCAGTGTGTATTAGAAAAAAGAAAGAAACAAAACTGAGATATAAAATAGGCACTAGGAATGACTAAAAATAAGTACAACTAAAATTCATAATTAGGATATCACTAGGAACGACAGTAGTGAAATAGTCTCCTTTCCGATGCCAATCAATTTTTGTCACAACCTGCAAAGCAAAAGAATGAATAATAGAAAGGTAGTGGCAAATACTCTACCAATTAAAATAAAGTAATCCAAAGGATTAAGTCTATGTCCAGAAACAATTAAGGTAATTTGATGTGCCTATATTGAAATTAATTACTATACAGATACATATGTACTCTGAAGGGGGGATACACAGTGAATATAGCTCACCTTGCAATGCTTTAATCGGATGCAATCATATTTATCATCTCGAACCCATCTCACTGCTGGAGTGGTATTTCCTAAAGCACAGAATCGAGTGCCAACTGATCTGAACAGAAACTAAAATAATATTATGAGTAAAAACACTTACCCTCATCCTCCTCTAGTTTTGATTCCTCCACATGAAGCAACTCCTTGACCCTTGCTTGATTCTCTGCACTTCCCAATCCAGTATCTAAAATAAGCACATCGCATCCTCTGAAACAATGTGTAAATGTATGTCAGAAAGAAGCAGGGTGGAATTAGGCATCGAAAACTGAATTAAAAAAAAACCCTAGAGGGTGGAAATTAAATTACAAAAACCTGGAGGAAATGAACATACAAAAGAAATGCTAACCATAGGTACGGCTCCCTTCTTTTAACATAACCATATTAAATTTATATTCTAACCTAAACCATCCAATATCTAAATTCCCATTAGATCTTCAAGGTTACAATCTTCCATAATCACCTAACATGAAACCTAAATGTCACTGAAACCATTTCAGATTCAGGTTAATCTTTATTTACAACATTCAATTACCCAATATAACAACTCTTATCCTTGTTAACTAGTAACACATCATACCCTTAACCTCCAACACCAGAACAAACAAATTCTTATTGACTCTGCCGTGGATCCAGCTCAAAACACACAGGATTCATTAGGTAACATCTACTGCAACTAATGATCGCACAAGGGTAAGGAACAAGAACTAAACCGTACCTCAATCCCCTACAAACAGAACATTACATAGTGCATCTTCACTAGCCGGATCAAGAAGAAAGAATAACAAGAAGTCATCAAGACAACCTGTTAACAACAACAACAGATCGACCTCATTACCTCTGCACCCTTCAATCACCGGAGACGATCACTGATACGAAGAAGAGATCGATCCAACAGAGCTGTGGTGGCCGGGACCAAAATACCAGTCTCTGCTTCCCAGAAAGAACCACCTGAATCAACACTAGAAAGGATCAAGGTTCGAATTCACAACCAAAACCAAACCCTTACCTCCAAGATCGAAGTTAGGGCAACGACTTGTTCTTACCGACGAACAGGGACAGAGATCGGGAAGGAACAATGGTTGTTACCTCCTCCAAACAATCGATGCAGGCCTGATCCAACGCCGATGCCCTTGGTTCCCTCCCGACAGCCGGCGAAATCCACCGATCGAGATCCGTCGCCGTTGTTCACCGAGATCAGAGAAGGGAGGAAGGGATTGGGGAGAAAGAAGGTTCGGCTGTAACTAACCTCTCTTCCTCTCAACGCTCCAAGGTCCGCTCTTCGCCGGCGCCACCGAGAGAAGAAGAAATCGCCGGTCTCGGTCGCGTGAAGTCCGAAGTCGCGAGAAGGAGAAAGTCGGGGGAAAAGAAAAGGCTTCGGCGCTTTATTGAGAGGTTAACCCCAAACCCCATCCTCAACCTTTAGCAATCAGACGATTAAGAAGAATGAAAAGAGGAAACGAGAGGTTTTGAAGATGACCGTGTACCAAGCTAGCGAAGAGGCCGAGAAGGAGAAAATGAAGCACGGAGAGCCTTTATGCCTGCAATTTTAGGGTTTTAATAGGCAGACATACTTCGTTATTCTTGTACTGCACTCGATCTCTCTGCTTCAGAAGAAGGAGACCCCTTTACACAAGATCAGAGATCTCGGTGTTGTTCTCTCTTCCTTCGGATTCCCTCATGTTGTCGACCAACCGTGCCATGGTGGTCGTGGACGTCCTCTAGCTGTTCGGATCTTGTCGGCCCCTACCTTAGCTGGGAAGAGCGAAGAGAGGAAGGAGGAGGAGGAAGAGAGGATCGGACGAGGAGGCAGAATGGAACGATTTATACTGGGATTTTGCTTAGGATCGAAGCAGGTGGTTTTTGTAACGACCCACCTTCTGGGTACTGGCTGTAAGGCCGGTCGCTACAATTACTACTGTCTATATGCTGTGCGGAAAGCTGGGCTAATTAAAATTTTTCTCTACTAATGACGGATACAACTGATAAGAAAGGTCTAAAGACCTTCTTTGCTGGTGTACATATGCTAAGGAGGGGAAACTGAACATCCCAACTGAGCTAGGGACTAGAGACTAAACTTCCCAACTAACTACAGACCTGCCGATCGATCCGCAGATCGATCGAAGCTATGGGGCATTCTGTTCCCAACTGGATCGGTCGGCAGACCGATCCAGGTGTGGCTGGATCGGTCGGCAGACCGATCCAGGTATGTCTGGATCGGTCGGCCGACCGATCCAGGCACCTAGAACGCTACTGTATCGTGCTGGATCGGTCGGATGACCGATCCAGGAGGATACAGTAGCATACTGTATCTGTTTGGATCGGTCGGCTGACCGATCCAGAAACCTGATACACTGCTGGATCGGTCGGCAGACCGATCCAGCGTCTGATTTCCTGATATGAAATCAGGGATGCTGATTTCGACACTTTGTCGTGCCAAAACCACCTGCAACAACTCTAAACCAATGCAAATCATACTAATATAAAACTACTAATATTCTAAACCTGGCATACTATATAGTGCATGGTTTACTATTACATAACACTTAACAAATCAAGACTGAATAATAAAAACTGAAAATGCTAAGTGCTAATACTGAAGTAAAACTGTTTAGATCCCAAAGATCTTTATTCCAACTCCTGCCCACACACATCCTGATAGCATTGCCCTCCAGCCTCCACTAGTCCACTTTTCTTTTACCTGTATCTGTAATATAAGAAAAGTAGCATCTGTAAGCTAAAAAGCTTAGTAAGAAACCATCTACCTCACAAAAACATGCATACGATGCGGATATAGTTTTTAAAACATGCTATTTGAAATATACTGACTAGGCTAAACATGGCATGGCATGTGATCATACAAGCATAGCAATCAAGAACTGAACATAAGCTAACATAATGTATCAACAAAGAAGAGCTAACTGAAGTTGAAACTGAAACTAAGCTGATCTCACATAACTGATTGTGAATTTGAAAAGCTATACATATAATAAGTGAAAATACTAAACATGCTGCTGAGGGCCCTGGCAACTGTACTTGCTGTGCACGCATCCCTATCTAAACCCGGGATTACAAGTTTCGAATCTAGTAGGGTTTACTAGGTTAGCTAAACCTAGGGATAACTATGGGAGTCCAGCCCAGTGGATATCTAATCCAGTACAGTGTCACTGCTGAAAGTAAAATACTGAATGCTATATACTTATTTTGCTGAATCTAGGTTATCTGAACCTAGAACTAGGTTGTCTGAACCTAGAGGCTACTGTGGGAGCCCACCCATTGGACTGTAGTCCTACATAAGTTGAAATAAAACTAATTTGTTGTTTTAAATGCTTCTAGTGCATTTAATAAGTTAATTAAACTGTCTATTACTGAGCTAGACCTTTAATCGAGCACCTAGGATGCTCTAACTCTTCTCCCTATTAGGGAGACCACCTCTAGGCACCCGACAACGTCTAACCTCCTATCTGAAGAGGGAAAACGTGTCCGGCCCATCTAGAGGTGCTCAACTAAATTCCTAATCTGCGAAGAGAGTTAAATACACCCTAGATATCGATAAAAATCTGCATACATCCTAACTAAAGCATAAAAACTCAAACGGAAGCTATTATACTGCAGGTGAGGGGTTTCTTACCTCGTATGCTAGATTTCTTACAAATCTAATCGCTAGAAATTTCGGTGGAGACGACTTCTCGACGATTCGCTCGCGTCCACGTGCTCTACTCGCGGAGGGAAACGTCCTCGTGCTGAAATCGTGGCCGGAAAGTGACCTTGGGACCCTAGGGAAAGAACCCTAGGTCTTCCTTGATGTGGCGCCGAGAGAAGGAGAGAAGAAGGGGTTGGCGTCGGTGAGGGTTTTGGAGAAAAAGTGGCGTGAGGCTTTGTGAAGAGAGGGCTGCCGAACCAAATTAAACCAAACCCACACTTAAGTTTTTCCTATTTATATTAAGTGGATAACCCGATCCAACTCTAATATAAATATAATTGGTTCTCCTTTCTTTCAGCACGGCCCTGCTGGGTTCACCGGTTACTAGAATTATCCGTAAACCATAGGTCTCGGGTTCGATTCCCGCTTAGGCCGTTTTACTTTTCTAATTATTTTTGCTACTTCCGATACTCGGAAAATTCCGGAAAAATATCTAAAAATTCCAGAAAAATCCTAGAATAATTCTAATGCAAGTTTGAGAATTTTTGTGCGTTACAATCCCCCATACCTTATAAAAAGTTCGTCCTCGAACTTAGAACAATTCTAGGTACTTCTGTCTCATGCTGGCTTCTGTCTCCCAAGTTGCCTCTTCTGCTGTGTGACTGTGCCAAATGACTTTGACTAATGGTACTTCCTTGTTCCGCAATTTCTTAACTGCTCGGTCTATTATCTGAATAGGCCGACTATCATAGCTGAGGTCTTCGCGGATCTGTACCGGCTGGGGCTCAATCACCTGGGTGGCATCTGGGGTATGCTTCTTCAGCATAGAGACATGAAACACGTTATGGACAGCTGACATTTCCTGGGGTAGCTCTAGCTCATATGCTACCTTGCCCACTCTTCGCGATAAGGTATGGTCCCACATATCCGGGACTAAGTTTGCCCTTCTTCCTAAAACGCATCACCCCTTCATGGGAGCTACTCGAGAACACCGTATCCCCGATCGAAAACTCTAAGGGTGCAGTGTGTATCGATAGCTTTCTGGCGACTCGAGTGTCTCTATCCTCTGGCGGATCTGATAGGTTGTGGTATCTGCTACTAGATCTGTCTGAAGCTCTAGTTCTTTCTGTTCACCATTCTCATACCAGCAGATTGGAGATCTACACCTCCGCCCATAGAGAGCCTCGTAAGGTGCCATGCCGATAGTGGCCTGATAGCTGTTGTTGTATGCAAATTCTGCTAAGCTCAGATATTTGCACCAACTTCCCTTGAAGTCTAGGGCACACGCTCGGAGCATATCTTCGGGTACCTGATTTACTCACTCCGTCTGACCGTTTGTCTGAGGATGGAATGCTGTGCTGAACTTTAACTTAGTGCCCAACGCTGACTGTACACACTCCCAGAAGTGTGATGTGAATCTGCTGTCTCTGTCTGAAATGATGGTCCGTGGAACTCCATGTAGTCTGGCAATCTGCGAAGAGAGTTAAATACACCCTAGATATCGATAAAAATCTGCATACATCCTAACTAAAGCATAAAAACTCAAACGGAAGCTATTATACTGCAGGTGAGGGGTTTCTTACTAAGCTTTTTAGCTTACAGATGCTACTTTTCTTATACTGCAGATACAGGTAAAAGAAAAGTGGACTAGTGGAGGCTGGAGGGCAATGCTATCAGGATGTGTGTGGGTAGGAGTTGGAATAAAGATCTTTGGGATCTAAACAGTTTTACTTTAGTATTAGCACTTAGCATTTTCAGTTTTTATTATTCAGTCTTGATTTGTTAAGTGTTATGTAATAGTAAACCATGCACTATGTAGTATGCCAGGTTTAGAATATTAGTAGTTTTATATTAGTATGATTTGCATTGGTTTAGAGTTGTTGCAGGTGGTTTTGGCACGACAAAGTGTCGAAATCAGCATCCCTGATTTCGTATCAGGAAATCAGACGCTGGATCGGTCTGCCGACCGATCCAGCAGTGTATCAGGTTTCTGGATCGGTCAGCTGACCGATCCAAACAGATACAGTATGCTACTGTATCCTCCTGGATCGGTCAGCCGACCGATCCAGCATGGTACAGTAGCGTTCCAGGGGTTTCGGGTGCCTGGATCGGTCGGCCGACCGATCCAGCCACACCTGGATCGGTCTGCCGACCGATCCAGCCACACATGGATCGGTCTTCCCGACCGATCCAGTTGGGAACAGAATGCCCCATAGCTTCGATCGATCTGCGGATCGATCGGCAGGTCTGTAGTTAGTTGGGAAGTTTAGTCTCTAGTCCCTAGCTCAGTTGGGATGTTCAATTTCCCCTCCTTAGCATATGTACACCAGCAAAGAAGGTCTTTAGACCTTTCTTATCAGTTGTATCCGTCATTAGTAGAGTAAAATTTTAATTAGCCCAGCTTTCCGCACAGCATATAGACAGCAGTAATTGTAGCGACCGGCCTTACAGCCAGTACCCAGAAGGTGGGTCGTTACAGTTTTGATCCTAATCGGGAGAGGAAGGGGCGTCGATCCAAGAAGGGGAAGAGATCCAGGAAGGGGAAGAGGGAGATGAGGCTGAGAGAGATGGTCGGAGGTTTAGGTTTAGGCTGAGAGAAGGGGCGCGATATTGGTTTAGGTTTGGAGGAAACTTTGTGAAGTGTTATAAATTTTGGCTGGTGGAAAAATTAAATTATTTTTTTTTGGTTCATTAACATCAGGTTTTAAAAACCGCTGTTAAAACCGATGTCTATTAACAAAAAAAAAGGCGCTCATAGACATCGGCTAAAAAACCGATGTCTATGAGCGAAAATCTGCGCTTATAGACACCGGTTTTTGGAAAAACCGGTGTAAAATACTCAAAGACATCGGTTTTTGCTTAAAACTGTTGTTGTTCCACCGATGTCTATGAGGCTTTTTCTTGTAGTGTATCCTAAAATTCCTGAAAATTACTAGGATATTTTTAATAATTATTTTGAGAATTTTCGGGCGTTACACTACCCTCAATTGCCACTTCTCACGAATCATCATTCGCTCTACAAGATGCAAATGAAGTGGTTCGTGTCTCAACTTCAGGTAATGCTTCTTTTGTTCTCTGGTTGATGTCCAAAAATTTTGTGCTATAAGTTCTAATTCTTTTCTTGCTATACACCTGTTGCAGGAAAAAACACGGATTTCCAAATCATTTTATTTTTTCATGTATTTATACTCTTCTTTTTTAATTTTGCAGATGGAAAGGGTAAGCAGCCTATGTTTTATGAACATCAAGAAGAGGAACGAACATCAAATCATCGATCTGGATATGAGCTTGTAGTTTGGGAAAATACAGTTTCTAGTCATGGTCCAACCTCTGCCTTTGCCAATACATGCTCATCTTATTCGAAACGATATCTATTAGTGTTAATCGAATGAGCTTGTATTTGAGCTTGTAGTTTGTGCAACTTAATTGATATTCTACCTTGATGTGTACAATATCTATTAGCTTTTGATGTAAAAAGAATATTTGTGTATTTTATGGATACTGTTGTAAGAAAAATATTTATGTAATTTGTGAATATTTATGTATTTTATGGATACTGTTGGAAGAAGAATATTTGTGTATTTTCTTGGATACTGTCGGGTTTTCACTATTTCGGAAATCGAATTTGTGTCGTTAAACAATACTGATATTACATCGGTTTTCCACCGCTGTAAAACCGGTGTCATTAACTAATATTACATCGGTTGTATACCGCTGTCAAAACTGTTGTTATTAACATATAATATTACATCGATTTTACACCTGATGTCGTTAAGTGATACTACACCGGTTTTAACCCGATGTCTAAAATGACAGACCTTTTACATTGTCTTCATAGACATCGGTCGAAAATGTAATAGACAGCGGTGGAAAACCGATGTCTATAAGGAATTTTGTTGTAGTGAAAGGCTATGCTGCCATATATGCTGTCATACATCTGATCCCCATCCCCTCAACATGCCTATCAAAAGCTCTCCCTGGAAGGGCCTTAGTGAAAGGATCTGCCAGGTTATCTTCTGATACAATCTTGGCGACAACAACTTCTCTTCACTTGACGATGTCTCGTATTAGGTGGTACTTGCGCTCAATGTGTTTACTTGCCTTATGGGCTCGTGGTTCCTTCAGGTTTGCTACTACACCACTATTATCACAATGAATTGTGATAATTTTGGGCAAACCAGGAATCACATCTAAGTCCATCTAGAAGTTTCTGAGCCATGCAGCTTCTTTGGCTACCTCAAAGGCTGTCACATACTCAGCTTCCATGGTGGAGTCCGAAATGCATTTCTGCTTTACACTCCTCCATGCTATGGCTCCACCTCCCAAAGTAAACACATACCCTCATACCCTGAGGTTGACTTACTATTGTCCATATCTGATTGGAATTCCGAATCCGTGTAACCCACAGGGAGCAAATCATCTGCCTGGTAAACTAGCATATAATCTCTAGTCCTTTTCAAGTACTTCAATATATGTTTTACGACAGTCCAATATCCTTATCCTGGGTTACTTTGATATTTGCTAATCATGCCCACGACAAAATAGATATCCGGTCTCGTACATAGCATCACATACATTAGGCTTCCTACAGCCGAAGCATAAGGAACTACCTTCATGTCCTCTATTTCTTTTGATGTTTTAGGAGACATCTCTTTAGATAAAGGTACTCCATGCCGAAAAGGTAGATAACCTTTCTTGGAGTTTTGCATGCTAAAATGAGCAAGAATAGTATCGATGTATGAAGCTTGGGATAAGCGCAACATTCTTTTCTTGCGATCCCTTATTACTTTGATCCCAAGAATATGTCCACATTCTCCCAAATCCTTCATATCAAACTGTTTGGACAACTATACCCTTACGTCTGACAACACTTTGACATTGTTGCCAATGAGCAAAATATCATCTACGTATAGTACAAGGAATACCACCACGTTTTCGTCACTCTTCTTGTATACACAAGACTCATCCGGACACTGAATAAATCCATAAGACTGGATTACTTCATTAAACCGGATGTTCCAAGATCTCGAAGCTTGCTTCAGTCCATAAATAGACTGAATGAGCTTACATACAAGATGTTCTTTGCCCTTCTCAATGAATCCCTCTGGTTGCTTTATATGGATATTTTCTTCAAGACTTCCATTAAGGAAAGTTGTCTTGACATCCATTTGCCAAATCTCATAATCCATATGAGCGGCAATAGATAAAACAATCTGGATAAACTTAAGCATGGCTACTGGAAAAAAGGTTTCCTCATAATCAATTGCCTCTTTTTGAGTATACCCTTTTGCAACAAGCCTTGCTTTGAAGGTTTCCACCTTCCCATCTGTCCCTCTTTTTCTTTTGTACATTCATTTACATCCAATGGCTTTTACACCATTTGGTAGTTCTACAAGCTCCCAGACTTGATTAGAGTACATAGATTCTATTTAAGAGTTCATTGCACTTTGCCAAGATGCTGCATCTTTATCTTGGAGTGCTTTATCATATGTCTAGGGATCAGGTTCATGTTCACCAGGGATTAAGTTCGAAGAGTCTCCCAAAAACATGAATCTATCAGGTTGCCTAACAACCCTCCCACTACGACGAGACACTACTTGTGCATCATTTATGACACGTGTTGCAGTTTCTTATGGTATCTCATCTTGTACCATTGGTACTAAAGTAGATGTGTCTTCTCTTATTTCCTAAAGAACAATTTTACTCATGGGCTTGTGGTTCATTACATAGTCCTCTTCTAAAAATCGGGCATTGATGCTAACAATGACCTTTCGATCTTTAGGACTATAAAATAAATCACCTTTCGTTCCTTTAGGATAACCCACAAACAAGCGAACTTCTGTACGTGATTCCAACTTATCAGTGTCTCCCTTCAGCACATATGTTGGACTACCCCAAATCCGAATATGTTTCAGACTAGACTTACGCCTATTCCATAATTCTGTGGGAGTAGAGGTTACTGACTTAGAAGGTATCAAGTTCAGAATATACACTGTCGCCTCTAGAGCATATCCCCAAAATGAATTTGGTAATTCTGAATAACTCGTCATTGATCTAACCATTTCCATAAGAGTCATATTCCTTCGTTCTGCCACACCATTCTGTTGGGGTGTACCAGGTGCAGACAGTTAGGATTGAATCCCGGCCTCTGATAAGTAACTCCTAAACTCTCCTAAGAGGTACTCGCCACTACGATTAGACCGTAGTGTCTTGATACCTTTATCATGACGTTTCTCCACATCAGCCTTGCATTCTTTGAACTTATCAAAGCACTCAGAGTTACGACACATCAAGTAAATGTACTTGTATCTCGAATAGTCGTCTATAAAAGAAATAAAATATTCGAAACTTCCTCTTGCCTGGATAGTCATAGGTCCACATAAATCAGAATGAACCAATTCCAACACATCTTTGGCTCTATACCCCTTGGCCTTAAAAGGTCTCGTGGTCATTTTTCCTTCCAAGCAAGATTCGCAGGTTGGAAAATTTTCCACCACTAATGAACTCAAAGATCCATCGACTATTAGCCTTTGAATCCTACTTAAGTTAATATGACCAAGCCTTAGATGCCAAAGATATGTATGGTTTATTTTCGAAGGTTGCTTTCTCTTTTTGGAATTAGAAGATGTGTTATTAATTTCCATTTTTTGTATTGTGGGAGTTATTGGATTTAGAGTATACAAATTACCAACCAATATGTACCAGAACAGATAACTACCCTATTTTTCTTGACAACTACTTTGTCATCAAAAGAAATAGAATATCCATCCATAAATAGTTTAGAAATTGAAATCAAGTTCTTTCTAAAACATGGTACATAAAGATAATTTCTCAAAATCAATATTTTATTTCTATCAAAAGATAAATAAACATCTCCCACTACAACAGCCACCACTTTTGTAGCATTACCCATGTAGACGGTAATCTCCCCTTTATGTAGTCGTTGAGTTTCCAAGAACCCCTGCAATGAATTACAGATATGATCAGTGGCTCCCATATCCAGACACCAGGTACCAATAGATAACACCACTAAATATGTTTCAACCACTAGAGAATAAGATATACCTTTATTGTTCTCCTTTTCTGTGAGGGCAGTCCACTTTCCAATGTCCAGACTACTTGCATGTAAAGCACTTGCCCTTTGGCTTCTTCACACCTGCATGTGACCCAGTCCCTAGAGATCGATTCACTTTCTTTGCTGAACCAACTTGTTTCTTTTTCTTCTTTCTGGCTTTCATCTTAGAAGCAGAAACATTTTCAATAATCTGAATTTAAGAACTTTAACAAAATAGTCCTTCTGCTACTTGAAGTTCTGTCAGAAGTTCCGCCAATGAATAAACCCTTTTGTTCATGTTGTAGTTCAGGCGGAACTGCTCAAAACTTTTAGGCAGCGTTTGGAGAATGATATCGACCTGGGTTTCCCCATCGATTTCTGCTCTAAGGACTTCCATCTCATTAAAAAGAGCCATCATTTTGAGGATATGATCCTTATGGGTATTCCCTCAGTCATGGTGGTCGTCATCAAGTTTCTCATAGTCTCTTGCCTAGCATCCTGATTCTAGTATCCGAAGAGTTCCTTGAGATTGTGCATCATGTCATAAGCGGTAGGCATGGCCTGATGTTGATGTTGTAGCACATTTGACATAGAAGCCAAAATGTAACACTGCGTCATCTCATCTGTCCTGACCCATTTCTTATGATACTCAATCTCCTCTTCACTAGAATCACTATTAGGTAGGCTTGGACAGATCTCAAAAAGTACGAACTTGTAACCTTCAGCAGTTAAGACAATTCCCAAGTTTCATTTCCAATCAATGTAATTGGGACTAATAAGTTTGTTTTCTTTCAATATCACAGCAAGAGGATTGAAAGCCATTTAAAATCCTAAGAATCATAAAATATTTGGTCAAAACTTTAGAATTTAAAATAATATTGATTTCTCAAACAATATCATTTAAATTTACCAACACTTTAAAATACCGTGAATTTTGTATGCCATGATAGTATGGACGTATACAAATTCAAACATTTGTAAGAGAGGATTTTATCCATTAATTTTATTATCTTGTCAACCTAACTTTATGACAAATAAAATTAATAGTTGGTTTTCTTCGGTCACACAAATAATAGCAGTGACTCCGATGGGGAAGATGTTGGAAGCAATCCCAATGGTCCATGCGACCATGTGTTTTGGTGTTTGGGAAAAGGGTTTAAGTTAGGTTCACCCTTGTTATTTGATATGTGTATGTGAGTGTGCAGGATATACATGTGACTCAGGTTGATGGCTTCGGGTCCGGTGAAGGATGGAGCATTCGAGGGACCGTGGGCAAGGCAGCGAGGGCAAGGGTCAAGGGAAGCGACTTCGAGGTATACGCGAAGGATGACATTGGGGACGAGCCGCGGGCTTGAATGCATCAGAGGGACAAGAGCCAAAGGAAGTAGGCTTGAAGGCAAGAGGTCAAAGCTGCAAAGAATCGTCAAGTGAGTCATAAGGGTGAGGGTACGAGTGCATGAGAGATTGTACTCGGAGTAAAATCCTAATTTTAGGGTTTTACTGTAGTGTTACTGTAGCATTACTGTAGTTGTATTGTAGCATTACTGTAGTAGTTGACTATATGTTTTAGCAGTCGACTGGTGTAGTCGACCGTGCAGTCGACTGGGAGCGAACAAAATGCTTCTGTTCGTTCGGTCAATATGGAGCAATCGACTGCTAGTTTTAGCAGTCGACTGGTATCGATCCGTTGGGATGTAACGATTGAATTTCCATAGAGGACAATCGACTGCATGTTTTGGCAGTCAATTGGTAGACGGGGTTTTCAACCCGTAGGCTATATAACCAAAGCTTGGGAGGTTGGCTATAGCTGACGAAGTTAGTGGTAGTAAACCCTAATTAGTAGTCTAGTAGTCTCAAGAGTCTTGGTTGGTGTTATGGTGATGTTTCTTCACCCACAAGGAGCGACTTGAGATAGCCGATGTTTGCCGGGGGCTAATCCACTAACGGATTGGGATTGTCCACCTCAAGGACGCGCCATGGAGTAGGAGCTCTAATCTCCAAACCACGTTAAACGAACGTGTTAGTGGTTTGCATTTCCTTTCTTAGTTTTAGTCTTTAGCTTGTTTGTTGTTTGTATTTCCGCTGCGCAGGCTAACAAGTGTAGGAAGCAAGGATTTGGGGGTGTCGTCTATCCAACCCCCCTTCAAGCCAGCCACCGATCCCCTACAAGTGGTATCAGAGTGAGGTCGCTCTCCGTTGGACTAACCGCCAAGGAAGCACAAGATGACTGACTTGATAGAACCGCCAAAGTTCGAAGGCGGAGGCTTATAGGACATCACATATTGGATGATGAAGATGGAGGTCTTCTTCGACACGGATTGGGATACCATGATGGTGATCAAGGAACCGTTCGAAGTCCCGAAAGACAAGAAAGGTAAGAAGCTCCGACCACGACATTGGACGGAGGAGCAAACCACACGATCGAGGCAAATTCAAAGGTAATATCAATGTTGATTGAAATATTGCCTTCTAATGTGATAAGTCATGTAGCTGAATACAAGAACGCCCACGAGTTGAGCAAGGTAAAGAAAGTTCTAAGAGAAGAACTTTTGCCTACATATGAAGAGGTAGAGCCCAAGGAGATGGGCTTAGTAGCTCAAGAAGTAGACAAGGAGCAAATGGAAGATGAGTCATGCTCAACATCCGAAGAGGAGAAGGATAAAGAAATGTCATCCACTAGTGTGGATGAGGATATATCCTCAAAGGTTGAAGAAGAATCCAAGACAAGTGAAGAAGAAGTCTTGGAAGTCAACCTAGTGAGCACCTCCACCGAAGCAAAGTCAAAAGATCACATTGTGTGCTTCGGGTGCAATGAAAGGGCACACTACAAGAGTAGATGTCCTATGGGTAAGAAGAAGGTATCTCCTAAACTCAATTCAATTCATTTTGAATCTAATTTGAGTTGTAGAAAGAAGAAGGAGAAAAGCACATTCACTACAACAAAAATGTTAAAAGACAACACCCCTATGACAACGGTTTTAAGAGAAAGCGTTGCGTATTTGCTCAAAGACAACGGTTTTGGCCAAAACCGTTGTCTTTGAACTCCCCATTAAATATAAAAGACAACGGTTTTGGGAAAACTATTGTCATTAAACAATTTCTTTTTGAATCAACAACACTTTTTACAACGGTTTTCTAAAACCGTTGTCTTTAAGCGCTTTTTTTAGGGGCTACGACAACAGTTTTGATAAAACCGTTGTCTTTGGCTTTATTCGTTTCGTCATTTCCGCTCGCACTTTTGCTTTCCCACCCTGCAAAAATCTTTTCGCGCCGTGTTTTCCCCTTAACGTTCCCAAACCCTAAGCCATTTTCTTTCCTCTCCTCGACTATCTCTTCACGCCATGACACCAAATGGAGTGATCCGTTTCGTTTTCTCCTGCTCGCGACGAAGGCAAGAAGCTATCACTCTTCCTCTATGATTCTTCACCGGTCACTTCAACGGAGACTTTGCCACTTCTCCGTGGCCCCGGTAGCCACTTCGCCTTCTTTCTCCGCGCCGTAGAAGCTCCGCGTCCGTTGCTTACACAAACTGTCGCCCCTCTTCTCTGGTGGACTTTCGCTTCCGAGGCTCGGATCGACGCCACTGTGTCTCTTCCCCCAGCTCTGTCCGGGTTTGGGTGGCGAACTCCTCGGCCGAACTGTCCATGGAGAGATTCTGGCTGAATCTAAACCCTTTTCGGTTCAGGCTGCTGCGTCGGGATCGATTCCCCTGATAAAGGTGATGCCTGTGAGGTTTTATTGTTTGCTTGGCTCCCTTTTTGTTGGATTTAGGTGCTCTCTTATTTGGGAAAGGGCTTCCGAACCTTACTACCCGTGCTCACTCCCATCCCACCCCCGCGAAGATATCGTTGCCTCAAGCTCTTAGTGCTTATGTGAGCTTTGTGGTTTTGGAGCCCGATCCTACTTTGACTGGGATTATGTTTCTGGGAAGTTGAAAAAAACCGCACCAAGAATCAACAACCGTAGTGGATTGGGAAATCCACTGCGGTTGTTGATTCTTGGTGCGGTTTTTTTCAAGTCCCTTGATTCATTTTGATTGATGGTCCTTGGCCTTGTTTTAATTACTTAGCTCTGCAATTTTCTTTTTGGTATACTGTTATTAGGGGATTTGCCCGGTTTGTAAATGTTGGGGATGAAAGGGGAGAGACACCTCTACATCTTACAGCACGGCGAAGATGGACTGAGTGTGTCCGTGTACTCTTAGACCATGGGGCTCTTGTTTCTTCTTCCATTAGGGAATATGGGTATTTTGACTAATTTATATACTCGATCATTTGCCATTATGTTTATGTGTCAATATTCTATTTTGAGATCGAAATCCATATTTTTCAATCATTCTGGGAGGACTCCTCTACATTTGGCAGCTCGCGGAGGAAGTTTGGATTGTGTTCGCACATTGCTTGCATGGGGAGCTGATCGGCTCCAGAGGGATTCATCTGGGTGGGCATATTTCATCTTTTCAAATTGCCTATACTCTTGGAGAAATTGGAACTGCTAGCTTTACAATTGAAATCTTGAACAAACAGACAGTGTAGATTCTTTGTTAGTTGGCCTTTTGGTGATTATCTTCCAACAACCATGAAATCTCTTTTTAGGAATTTTTTAGGCAACATTTAGCCTTTTGTATATTTTGGCTGTCTTTTGTTAGTTGAGATGAATTCTAATGAATCAAAATTTTTCATACATCAAGAGAGTCAATTTAAGGAGTCTCTCTCTCTTAATTTTCTACTTATCTACTAACAAACTAATTAAAATTTATGTGTTCATGGAAGTTTTGTCTTTGTTTCACTGTTATTAAACATATGCTGATCCATATTCCACAGGCGAATACCTTATTCTGTAGCTATAAAGCATAATCATGGAGCTTGTGCAGCTTTGCTAAACCCATCAGCAGCAGAACCTCTTGTTTGGCCTTCTCCATTAAAGTTCATCAGTGAACTTGATCCAGATGCAAGAGCTCTTCTAGAAGTAGCTCTGATGGACGCTAACAAGGAAAGCGAGAAAATAATATTGAATGAAAGAAAAAAATTGTTATCTCCTGCAAATGTGGATGAAGCATTTCATGATGATGCTTCTGAGGTATTACAACATCTCCTTGATTAAGCATTTCTAATGATTTCCAACTTATAATGGATTTTAGGCTAGTAGATCTTGCGGCACCATAGAGGCTTTGGTGAATTTTACGGCATTTTAATAGTTATTTATATCTGTCTAACAATGGACAACGGTGCATTGTTCGCATGATTGTGATAAGAGATCATAATGATTGAGCTAAGTTTGAGCATGTCTTTAACCTTGTTTAAAGCACAATGATGGATACTTTTATGCTGTACACTTGAATAAATTGTTGATCTTGCACGGTCTTATTCCATAAAGAACTGCACTGAGCTAATAGCATTGTATGTGTTTTCTTCTATATATTCATATATTTTTTTATCGATTATAGTTATTGGCAATGAGAATTTACTATATATTGTTGCATGAAGTTGTCACATTACTTATTTTTCAAGGTATCTGAGAGCTAATTACCTTCAAGGGAACATTCCACCCGAGATTGGAGAACTTGTGCACCTTACCATCTTGTAGTTTTTACGTCCCCTTGTTTTCTTTTGTTAAATAGTTGTTTCTTTAATCCGTTTTCTTGAGCTTGATGTAAAAAAATGTAGGGACTTGTCAAGCAATTTGCTCAGGGGCACAATTCCTCCATCTATTGGCTCTCTGAACCCATTATGTTTCTATGAGTCTTCATGTGATTATTGGTGGCTAGGCAGTTTGTTGTTGCAGAGTTAACTGTTTGACTATGATTTTTTTAACAACTGTAGGAATTTATCAACAAATTTCTTGTCTGGTGAAGTTCCAATCGTTGGAATCCTTGTAACTTTCCAAAGCACTTCATGAGTAACTCTTCTATTCTCTCTAATGCTTCATTGGCTTGCTCCATTAATCGTTACATGTTATCCAATTGTTTTCTACTTGGGAAACTGAAGTTTTTTTCCCCATTACACAAGCGTTCTCTTCTATCTTTTTATTTGACATATAGTGCATAACTAGCGTTCTGGGTGAAAATATCTTATTAGTTATACACAGTGTTAGAATGTGTTATGTTAGCACTTTGCATTTGACCTTTCAGTGTTTGTTGGATAAGTTTTATAACATTGCCAACCTTAAAGTATCATGCTTTAATTTGAATATGCCACTGGGCTAAATTGAACTCAATGAAGAACCATATGATTTATATGATTGAGATTGTTGCAAATTGCCAAATAGCTGTGGATGTTATGCAATTTCATTTCCTTCTATACCAGTTGCTAATTTCCAATAACATGTTGCACAAATAAGACAACAGTAGTGCAAAGCTTAATTGTATCATCAATCCGTATGTGTTTCAGCAGGTTAAGATAATTCTTATTCGCTTACATGTATATTTTATCTTTTAATGTCTTTATAATTTGTTTATTTTTATCAGCTCCTACAGCTTAATTCTGCAGATTTGATTGCCAAGGGAAATTTGTCCACTCGGTCACGTGAAGATGCAGCCAGTAAGTTGCTGGAAAAGGCTTTAAAGATTCAGTTAGGAAGAGGATTTTAGCTGGCATATTATGGATTTCGATTACACAGCTATTATTTTCTCATTTTGATGTGTGTAGTTAATTTTTGAAATTTGATGATAACATTTTCATGGATTGAATGTAGTAAATATTTAGTTTTATATTGGTGGTTTGTTTATATTAAATAAAGATTGGTTGTTTGTTATTATCATGTTACAACATGAATATTAAAGACAACGGTTAGAGATATTGTAAAAAGTACGTAACCACAACGGATTTTTTTTATAAAAAGTGATAAAAGACAACAGTTTTATCTGTTGTAAAACATATTAAAATTATCTACCACAACGGTTTTAAAATTAATATGTTTGAAAAAGAGTCTACCACAACGGTTTATTTTTTTTGTCGAAATTATCTACCACAACGGTTTTAAAACGTTGTCGTATCCTTCGTAAACAAATTTTGAGCATGTACACAACAACGGATAAAAACCGTTGTCAAATGTCTACAAAGACAACGGATTCAAAACCGTTGTCGTAAGTCAATACATTCTACAACACCCTCAGTTACAACGGTTTTTTGACCCTATGACAACGGATATTATCCGTTGTCGTTTGCAGTTTTTGTTGTAGTGATTAGGTGCTTCACGTGTGGAGAAATGGGACACTACCACACCAAATGCCCAAAGAAGAAAGAAATCAAGAAGTTGGTGTATTTGAAGAAGGAGGAGAAGAAGTGGAGGAATAATGGAGGCTCATGTCAAGGGGGAGCTTCAAAGGTAAAGGGTAAGGTAAATCCTAATTTAAATTTGAAGTCAAATTTAAATTTCTCCATGCATGCTAGGAAAAATAATGATTATCATTATGTAGCAATAAAAATTTTTGGATTTAGATATCATGATATGAGTAGGGTAAATGTGGATCATAACCCTAGGAAATCTATGCATGATAAATTTAGACATGATAGACCTAAGGAGACCCAAGGCATTAATCCCAAGAAGGAGAGACACATACCTAGAAAGGGTAGGTCTAGGAATGTCCATGGTGGACGTGTTGACTCTAGGTTTAGGAACCTAGAAAGGGAAAATCAAGTTTTGAAGGCAAAGCTTGATAAATTGGAGGAACCCCTAGAAAGATTCAATGCTTGATCTAAGGGTTTAGGTATGGTGTTGGGTAGCCAAAGACCCAACAATGATAGATCGGGTTTGGGATACCGATCTAGTAGCTCCAATGCTAAGGAAAAGTCATATGCTAGGGTTGCATATAACTATAGCAAGAAGAAGTCAAGAAATGGCAAGGGAAAGCCATTTAAAGGTAAGGAGAAATTAACCAAAGATAAGATGTCCAAGGTTAAGAAGGTTAGGTTTGTAGGCCAAGTGTCACCGGAGGTGCACCGATGTGGCCTAGCAATTGTGGATGAGTCACCTAGGGAGGTGGCTAAGGTTAAGAGCTCTAGGGGGAGCTCAAAGAGTCAAGTTGGGACCCATGGCCAATGGATCTCAGGTGGGCTTTACTTGGGAGTCTAGATGAGCCATGGAATATGCCAAGTGGTTTGGAGACGGACTTGAGTCTTAAACCTAGGGATTTGACACAATTGGTTTATGTTTCATGCTTAGAAATATGACATTAGGGTCATATAGCATGATAATTGATTTTGGAAGTATAGATGCCATATAAACCAATGTTAGGGATGCATTGTAGGTTAATATGGGCAAATGCATCAAGAGGAAGTCAAAACTAGGACTTTAGGTCAAGGTTCAATTGAACTTTTTAGCTAGTTTTATATCTTATGCTAATCTTGAGATTTGTGATAAATATATTTTTGTATATATTTTTCCCAAGTAGACATTGATATAATAGACCTCTCCACAAAATTTAAGAATTTTTTGAGGTCTGTGGAATTTCTGGTGCATTTTTGAAGTTGGTCAGAAAAGATTAATTTTTTCAGAAATAGCGTATCATGTTGGTGCGGGTAGCACTAACGGTCTAACCCAGGTTTTGATGAATGACAAATAGGTTAAGTTAGTTGTGTTGTTGTCTGACACTTTGATCAAGTGTGCAGGAAAAGTCCAGCTAGGTCGACGGGCTGACCGGATAGCTGGCGAGAAGTCCAAGCGGGTCGACGGGCTGACCGGACGCTTGGCGAGAAGTCCAGCTAGGTCGACGGGCTGACCGGATAGATGGCGAGAAGTCCAAGCGGGTCGACGGGCTGACCGGACGTCTGGCAGGTAAGCAAGGTAAGTCACTGGAAGGGAGTGACTGTGAGGACGCGTTCCTGGGAAGGGGACATTAGGCGTCGATCCGGCTTAGATCCATTTCGGATGTCTAAGTCGAGATCGTGACTAGATTCCGGTCTCGGAGAGACGGAATCTAAGTCATACTCTTTTTATTTATCTGTTGAACTTTAACTGTGCTGACAATCTGTTTTACAGGATATACATTTGCCTCGGACTAACTTTGTTTTGCAGGAAAAGGGAGTTTTCTGGAATAAGGTAGTCCGGGCGCCCGGAGGTCCGGGCGCCCGGAAGGGATCCGGACGCCCAGAAGGTGAATTTTATCCAGCCAAGTCGTCGCCACGTGGAGCATCTTGGTTTGAGCAGTTACGTCACACTCTAGGCGCCCGGAAGGAATCCAGGCGCCCGGAACAGCATATAAAAGAAGCCCCAGGCAGGAGCTTCAGAAATCAATCAAGCTTAGAACTCTTCTACTGCTGGTCTTGCTGCTCGACGCTCAGTGCGACGCCAACAAAGCTCCGACACTACGCTCCGTTCTTTTCCCTTTTGTCGGTATTTGTTTTTCAGTTTCATTAGCATTCCCTGTACGGTTCTTTTGTAATTATTATTCCGAATTGCTAGTGATTGCCCAACGAAAGTGGTCAAGGACCACGGGCCTTCGAGTAGGAGTCGTCACAGGCTCCGAACGAAGTAAAACCATTGTGTCTATTTTACTTTTCCGCTGCGTTTAAACTCTTGTTTTTTCGAATCGATATTCACCCCCCCTCTATCGAATCTAACGGTCCTACAAGTGGTATCAGAGCAGGTACCGCTCTGATTTGGTGCAACCACCAATCAGACAGGGGGTGAATTGTTTTTGTTTTTTTTCTCAATAATTAATTTTAAAACTGGTGTTTCGTTAACTTAATATTTCTCTAATCAATTTAAATTAGTGCAACACGAATCTAGATTTTTTTTCTATTTTTCTCTTCCCGCACTACTAATCCAAGACCAAGTCTTGGGATATTTTTTTTGGTTATTTACCTGTGCACAGAATGTCCCAACAAGAAGGATTCAGCACAGTGCGACCTCCACTCTTCAACGGGGACGACTTCCCTTACTGGAAGAAGCGCATGGAGGTCTACCTCAAAACAGACTTCGACCAGTGGATGAGCATTACGAAACCTTACAAAATTCCAGTGGACAACGCCGGGAATCTAGTGGATCCTGAAGACTGGACAGCAGATCTCAAGAAAAAAGCATCAACAGAAAATAAAGCGATCAACACTCTACATGTAACACCCCAAATTCATGATTTAGAGTTCTAAAAGACCTTATTAAAATCTAGAAATGTTTTGGAAAAATTCTAGAGATTTTTAGGAATTTATAGAGTATTTTTATGCAATTTTTGGAGTTCGTTTGGTATTTTTACCAAGAGGAAGAAGTTTAAAAAAAAAAAAAGAAAGAAAAATGTTGAAGTTGGGTTTTGAACCCAAGACCTCGGGCTTGACCCGAATCTTAACGATTAAGCAAGTTTTGTTAAATATATTGAACAAATGGTATTTAAAGAATGGTTGGGAACATTTAAAATAAATTAAATAAAAGGGGCGCGACTGAGGAATCGAAGCCCGGACCTTGGGTTCGGTTAAAAGCCGGCTGACCAAGTGGGCTAGCAGTCGGTGCTGAGCAAATATGCAGAGAAATATATTTAAGGTATATTTGATAATAAAAAGGTTTCGAAAAGTGGCCGAGCCGAGGCTCGATACGGCGATCTCCGGCTCAACCCGGGATTTAAGCGGAGCGGCTGACCAGCTGATCCAACGGTCGGTTTTGTTTAGAAAAGGTAGGAAAATTTCTTAAGGAAGATAATGAAATATTGGATTATAAAAGGGATGAGTTAATGTTGGATTTGCGGTAACCTAGTTTTCCCTCTTTTCTCCTTCTCGCTCGCGACAGCAGAATCCGGGCAGAACGGCAGAAAGCTAGGGCTTCTTCCGACGGCCGGCCAAGGTTCTCCGAGGGGTTCCTCCATCTCCTTAAGCTCTTCTCGACGAGGAGGAGTCGGGAGCACGAAGAAGAGTTGGGATTTCGAGCTCACCGAAAGCCCTAGATGCCTCCTTCTCGGCTGTAAGTCCAAGAAACCCAAGGTAAGTTGCTACTCACCTGCAGTAGGATAGCTCCGAGATTTATTACTTGTTCCTCTCCTTGTTCCCGAAGCTTTGCATGAGTTTCCTTGCCTTTTCTATTTTCGGATTCAAGCTAGCTTCTTGTTTGGATTTCGAAGCATGTTTAAAGAAGTTTTTGCTTTTGGTGCCGGCTGCCATGAAACCTAAAGAAAGAAGGAGAATTTGTATAGGTTAGGCATGCAATTTAGATCCTTCTGTCTTATGATTGCATTTCAGATTGAGACGTTCCCTTTGCTTCTGATCAGTTTGTATTCGGCTTCCGGATTTTAATGGCTTTGTTTCCATGCTTCAGATTTAAGAGCAGCAAGTGTATCATTGTTTCCTTACAGCATTAGGATAGCTTGAAGTTTAAAGGGTAGCAAGTGCTTTATTGTTTTCCTTGTTTCGGATTTCCCTCTGTACATCTTTAGGGTGGCTTGAAGATTTTTATTGCTCTTTAAAGGAATAAGTTTTCATAGGTTTTACATAGATTTTATAAAGCCATTATTATTGAACCTCTGAGGGCAGGTTTTATAGAAGTTAAAGCTTCAACAAGTTCAGTTCTTTTGGTGCTATAAGGTGGCACGTACAACCCTTAATCTAAGCACCTAGGATTAGTTTTCCCTCGCAAATCAGTGAGCTTGAATGGTCTAAATTAATGTATGCAAATCTTTGATTTCCTTGTTATCGAACAGCATGTACAGTTAGATGCCATTCCTTATGTTCACAACAAGTCTTAACGAAGTGAACTCGTTCTATGCAACTCTAGAATTCATATGTACATATAGTGTTCTATCTAATCCTTTTAGGGATTCATGAGAAGTTATAAGTACAGTAAAGACCAAGTCTGAAGAAGAAAAGATAAATATCATCATGGTTTATAATGCAGTTTTCATATGCAGTTATCTTAGTTAACGCAGATGTGTAATCATTCGTTTGTTTTAATGTAGATTTTTGTAAGCAATCATTTTGGTTTTAAATCAGATTTTTCTTATAAGCTGTAGAATGAATCAGATTTGTTAGGTTCATACTAATTATTGTAGTGTACTAGTTTTAGAGCTTGCATTGCAAATATTTGACTGTTAGCTTAGCGTGCAGAATTTTAAGTGCAGATTTCTTTCATTAAATGTAGATTTCATTAAGTGCAGATTTTAGATAAGCTGTTATGCAGATTTTTATTGAGCTAGTATGCAGATTTCTGTTGAGTATTAGTGCAGATTTTTTATAACTATTGTATGTGCAGATTTCCTTTGTATTCTATGCATGATTATGTGTTACATAGTTAATTTCATTCATAGATGCATCCGAAAGATACCCTAACAGTATTTTGGGTTTAAGAAAAGTATAAGAAAGATAAAGAAAAGTATAAGAAAGATAAAGAAAAGAAAGAAAAGGCCGAGGCCTTAAGTAGATTCCAAGGTCAAGACTTTAGGGATTTTTGGCACACAAGGTGCCTATTAAAATGCCGAGGCATTTAAAGAAGAAGTAATTAAGATTTAAAAGTATTTTACTTTTAAGAAGAGGCTAGTACCCGACTTCCGAGGTTGTCGTTAAACAAATCCAGGTGTCCAATTCCGAGGTCTTGGCCCTGGTAGACCGAGGTCTGCTCTTTTAGGATTGGTGGCTCACTACCCCAAACTATTAGGGAACGCGCATAAGATGGTACTACGCCTGGGCCCAAGAAGAAAGTTGATTATTATTTTGAAGTATAATAAGTATAAGTTTTTGAACAAGTAAAACGAGTTTTACATAAGTCTTTGAACAAGTTGAATAAGATTCAGAAGGTGTTTAGAATTCAGTAAGTTTAGCTTTCTTTATGCTAGCATGATTGTATAGCTTTGCTTTACATGTTTAGTCTTTCAGTATGTTTCTTTTACTAGTAGATGAGCATGAGTAGTTTTCCTTTTGAGCATTCAGTTTTAGATTTTAGCATATCCTCATGCATATCGAGATTTTGTGAGTTAGATAGCGCTTACTAAGCAAATTTTGCTTATAGACTACACTTCCTCTTACTGCAGATACAGGAAAGGAAAAGATATAGAAACGAAGACGACAAGGAGGTGTTCGAAGGATGTGTGATGCCAGGACTATGGAAACCTTAGGACTTAGTTTAAGAATTTATTAAGATTGTCATTTATTAATAATGTATTAGATGAGTCATTTAGTCTTCCGCTGTTAGTTAATTGTATGTTTTTATTTTGTTTCCGCTATTCATTACGTGCATGATTTGATTTCATTAAACTGCGTGGTGATGTCATTCCTTTTGTATGTCTGATATGTGTTCCAGCCGCCTGTGGCTGTGTATATTATGTTATGTATTAATGATTATGGTCACCGGTACAGGGGAGACTCTGCCGGAATTTTTCGGTAGGGTTTCCATGTGATTTTTAATCATACCGGTTAAGTAGAGTTAGTAGTTAAGTAACGGTCATCCTTAGAGAATAGTAGTAGTAAGAAGGGTGGTCGTTACAGTTGGTATCAGAGCAGTTCCCATTCTCCAGCATCACACATCAACACCATCCTTGCCGTCTTCAAGTAAGAAAGTATTTAATTTTCTTTTATGCTTTCTTTATGATTTACAGTATAGAGTATCTGCTTATATGTGCTTAGGAAAGAAGAAAATTCATGTTTTAATTTTCTATGTTTTTGATACATATGCCTAGAAAGAATAGAGACAATTTTAATTTTGTTTCTCGTATATTCATATACGTAAATATACTTAGAAAGTATAGAGAAGATATCAAGCCTTCCAAGGACCACTAATGGGTACGATGCGATATGAATAATATAAGACCGAGAAGTTAAGAGACTAAGGAACAAAAGAGTATCATTAGTAGAAGTCTTTTAGAACCAGAAGCATGAGGAAGTTACTTAGGAGCATGAGGACAGTATGAGATAGAAATGTCCAGAATTATTCTAAGTTCGAGGACGAACTTTTTATAAGGGAGGGAGAATTGTAACACCCCAAATTTCATGATTTAGAGTTCTAAAAGACCTTATTAAAATCTAGAAATGTTTTGGAAAAATTCTAGAGATTTTTAGGAATTTATAGAGTATTTTTATGCAATTTTTGGAGTTCGTTTGGTATTTTTACCAAGAGGAAGAAGTTTAAAAAAAAAAAGAAGAAAGAAAAATGTTGAAGTTGGGTTTTGAACCCAAGACCTCGGGCTTGACCCGAATCTTAACATAAGTCAGCCAACCAACTGAGCTAAGCAAGTTTTGTTAAATATATTGAACAAATGGTATTTAAAGAATGGTTGGGAACATTTAAAATAAATTAAATAAAAGGGGCGCAGCTGAGGAATCGAAGCCCGGACCTTGGGTTCGGTTAAAAGCCGGCTGACCAAGTGGGCTAGCAGTCGGTGCTGAGCAAATATGCAGAGAAATATATTTAAGGTATATTTGATAATAAAAAGGTTTCGAAAAGTGGCCGAGCCGAGGCTCGATACGGCGATCTCCGGCTCAACCCGGGATTTAAGCGGAGCGGCTGACCAGCTGATCCAACGGTCGGTTTTGTTTAGAAAAGGTTGGAAAATTTCTTAAGGAAGATAACGGAATATTGGATTATAAAAGGGATGAGTTAATCATACCGGTTAAGTAGAGTTAGTAGTTAAGTAACGGTCATCCTTAGAGAATAGTAGTAGTAAGAAGGGTGGTCGTTACACTACAGTGCGGATTGACAAGAGAAGAACTGAACAGAGTCGGTCCACACAAAAACGCTAAAGAGCTATGGGGCAAGCTGATCGAACTGCACGAGGGAACGAGCGACGCTAAGGTAACAAAACGAGACCTGCTTCTAAATAGAATTTTTAATATAAAAATGCAGGAAGGAGAAACAGCGAATCAACTACACGCGAGGATCAAGGACATCCTCAACGGGCTTTATGCGATAGGCCACCAAATGGAGAACAGAGACTTAATAAGGTATGCTTTAAACGCCTTTCCACATAATAGTTTGTGGGCATCAATAGTGGATGCCTACAAAATTTCTAAGAATCTTTCCAACTTAAAATTAGACGAGCTGTTTTGTGAATTAGAATTACACGAACAAACTAATGCTGGAGCCGAGAAAGGTATAGCTCTATTTGCAGGTTCCTCCAAAGAAAAGAAAAGCAAGCCTGAACTTGAAGAAGACTCATCCATAAGATTCAGACACCTGGTGAACTTGGTAAGAAAAATATTCACCAGAGAAAGAGGAGCTTCAGCAAAAGGATCTTCAAAATCAGCTCTCCCTCGAAACAAAAGAACGTGACTTGCTACGGCTGCAACAAAAGGGACATTACAAGAACGAATGTCCAAAACTAAAGTTCGAAAACCAAAGCCAACCAAAAGAAGGCACTCAAAGCAACGTGGGACGACTCCTCGGACGAATCGGAGGAAGAAGAGCAGAAACATCAAAGCCACCTCGCACTGATGGCCCGCGAAGACGAGTCGGAAGATGAAGACGGGTCTGAACCCGAAACAAGCCACGAGTCCGTACTCGTAGGCCCGAATGAGGTATACTTTAATTTAAACAAAAAAAATTTTAGAATTATTTCCTGTTTAAATAGTAAATTAACTAAATTAGAAAATGAAAACAAATCACTTCTTGAGGAAAATCAAAACCTCAAGGAACAATTAAAAAATTCGAATCCAACTCAAGATCTAACACTTGAAGAGGAAAATCTATCGTTAAAAAATGATGTTAAAGATTTAAAAGAAATGCTAGAAAAATTTACAACAAGATCAAAAAATCTAGACTTAATCCTAAATAATCAAAAAGCATGTTATAATAAAACCGGACTAGGATATAAGTCGAATTCAAATAAAACCTTCAAATCATTAATAACCCAATACAAGTCAACCAATTTAGCTTGGGTTCCGAAAGCGTGTCTGACCACGCAAGTAGGACTTAATCAATATTATATACCTAAAGAAAAAATACATTATATAAAATTAAATAAACCAAACCAAAATCCAAAATACAAACCTAAATCAAATTCAAAATCTAAACAGTTTAAGAAACAACAAAATTATCACCAAGTTAACTATAACTATAAAAAGAATCGACACAATCCTAAAATTAAAACTTAAATTAATGGCCAATAATTCAGGGGGAGGCTCCAGAATAGTTGGCACCTCCAAAACTAACCTACCCGACAGGGTAAACCAAAACAAATTAACCCGGCAGGGTAATTAGGATTAGTTAAAAAGAGACCAAGTTTAACTTGAATCATGGTACTGGTGAAATTTTTGGATGATAGTACGTTAGGGAAGCTTGGGCATCGCATGTCTAGAAAGATATGGCTTCGATCTGGTGCATTTGGCCAAGTGGAACTGACCGAAGCTACCCTTAAATGAATCCTAACCAGTTGACCAAGATTTAGTTCTAAGTTCCGTGGATAGGACTATTCGGAAAACCTCGAAAGGTTGGTTACTTCTAATGATGTCCATGTGACTCACCAAGCTTAGAAGTTTATCCGAAGAATGCCTATTTGTGGAAACCAAAACTAAATCTGAATCTAACACACGTTAAACCAAAACTCTATAATTAAAAATCCAATTTCATCTCACGAAATCATAGGATTCCCTGATTGAAAATATATATCGGGTGAGAGGAATAAGGTTTTAATTTTAAACTTAAAAATTAATTTCAAAATTTTTAATTTTAAGCTTAAAAATTAATTTCAAAATTTTAATTTTAAACTTAAAAATTATTTTCAAAATTTTAATTTTAAACTTAAAAATTAATTTCAAAATTTTAATTTCAAACTTAAAAATTATTTTCAAAATTTTAATTTTAACTTAAAAATTAATTTCAAAATTTTAATTTTAATTTTAACTTTAAAAATTAATTTCAAAATTTTTAATTTTAACTTAAAAATTAATTTCAAAATTTTAATTTTAACTTTAAAAATTAATTTCAAAATTTTTAATTTTAACTTAAAAATTAATTTCAAAATTTTAATTTTAACTTTAAAAATTAATTTCAAAATTTTAATTTCAAACTTAAAAATTATTTTCAAAATTTTAATTTTAACTTAAAAATTAATTTCAAAATTTTAATTTTAACTTTAAAAATTAATTTCAAAATTTTTAATTTTAAACTTAAAAATTAATTTCAAAATTTTAACTTAAAAATTAATTTCAAAATTTTAATTTTAACTTTAAAAATTAATTTCAAAATTTTTAATTTTAAACTTAAAAATTAATTTCAAAATTTTAACTTAAATTCAAAATTTTAATTTTAACTTTAAAAATTAATTTCAAAATTTTAATTTTAAACTTAAAAATTAATTTCAAAATTTTAATTTTAACTTAAAAATTAATTTCAATATTTTAATTTTAACTTTAAACATTAATTTCAAAATTTTAATTTTAAACTTAAAAATTATTTTCAAAATTTTAATTTTAAACTTAAAAATTAATTTCAAAATTTTAATTTCAAACTTAAAAATTATTTTCAAAATTTTAACTTAAAAATTAATTTCAAAATTTTTAATTTTAACTTAAAAATTAATTTCAAAATTTTAATTTTAACTTTAAAAATTAATTTCAAAATTTTTAATTTTAACTTAAAAATTAATTTCAAAATCTTAATTTAAACTTAAATTAATACATGCTCAAAAGACTAACTTTAAATTCTACTTACTGTAGGAAACCAAGTGGATTTTGGACAGTGGTTGCTCCAAACATATGACTGGAGATCACACCAAGTTCACTCAACTCACTTACAAAAGCCTAGGAACAGTTGCTTTTGGAAACAACGGCAAACTCAAGGTAATTGGTATAGGTAATATTGAATTAAAATTAGACTTTATAATTACAAATGTCTTACTTGTTGAAAACTTTAAATATAATCTTCTAAGTATAAGTCAATTGTGTGATACTAGGTATAAGGTCAAATTTCTATCTACAGAATGCTCAATCAAACATCTAGATAATCCTACCATAAGCCTAAAAGGTTTTAGAAAAGACAACATCTATGTCATCAACTTAATCATTTCTTCCATTAAGTGTTATTTAACACAAAAAGCAAGAAACTTGGTTATGGCATAGGAGGATGTCTCACACCAACTTTAGAAATATAAGTAAACTAAATGGACTTGTAAAAGGATTACCAAAGTTACCTAACTTAGATTCAACCATATGTAATGCTTGTCAACAAGGCAAACAAACTAAATCAACCCACAAACAAACAAATCAACCACAAACTACCTCAATCTTAGAACTCCTACATTTAGACCTTTTTGACTCCCATGGAGTCAAATCTATAAATGGAAACTTATATTGCTTAGTAATTATAGACGATTATTCTAGGTTTACTTGGGTCAAATTCTTAAAACATAAAGATGAAACTTTTGAAATTTTTTCAAATTTTTGCAAACAGATTGAAAACGAAAAAGATATTAAAATTAAAAGAATTAGGAGTGACAACGGGGGAGAATTTAAAAATCACCACTTTAACAGTTTTTGTCTAGAAAACGGTTACCATCATGAGTTCTCATGCCCTAAAACCCCCCAACAAAATGGAATTGTAGAAAGAAAAAATAGAACCTTACTTGAAGCTTCTAGAACAATGTTAAATGAGTATAACCTACCTAAATACTTTTGGGCAGAAGCCGTTAGTACAGCCTGCTATGTCCAGAACAGAACAACAATAAATAAAACTCATAACAAAACGTTCTTCGAACTATTTTATAATAAACAACCAAATACAAAATATTTTAAGGTATTTGGGTGCCCATTATCTTAAATACAAAAGAACACTTAGGAAAATTCACCTCTAAAATTGAAAATGGAATTTTGTAGGATATTCCCTAAATAGTAGAGGCTACAGAATTTACAATAAGATTACCTTAAAAATTGAAGAAACTACTAATGTAAAGTTTGAAGAAACTAAACAAGACATAGGATCTACACAAACACCTGAGTTTGTTCCAGAAACCAACCAAACTCTAAGTCATGAAGAAGAGGAACAACATCAAGAGAATCAACCTCCTAGAACAATAAGGGTTAACCCAAATCATCCAATTGATCAAATAATCGGTGACCCAGACTTAAGAGTTCAAACCAGATCATCCTTTAGAAACCTAAGTCAAATTTCATTAATCTCAAAAATTGAACCCAAAACTGTGGATGAATCCCTACTAGACCCAGATTGGATAATAGCTATGCAAGAAGAACTAGCCCAATTTGAGCGTAATGAGGTCTGGGACCTAGTTCCACCACCTAAGAATAAGAAAATAATAGAAACAAAATGGGTATTCAGAAACAAACTAAGTGAAACTGGGGAAATTACTAGAAATAAGGCTAGGCTGGTTGCCAAAGGATTTAGTCAAGTTGAAGGACTTGACTATGATGAAACATATGCCCCAGTAGCCAGATTAGAATCCATTAGAATGTTACTAAGTTATGCAGCCCATAAAGGGTTCAAACTATACCAAATGGATGTTAAGTCTGCCTTTCTTAATGGACTAATAAAAGAAGAAGTTTATGTAGGTCAACCTCCTGGGTTTGAAAGTCTAGAACACCCTGATTATGTATTTAAGTTAAAGAAAGCATTATATGGACTTAAACAAGCACCCAGGGCATGGTATGAAAGGCTAACATCCTACCTAACATCTAAAGGATTCAAACAAGGTCAAATTGACCCAACCTTGTTTGTTAAATCATTAAATTCAAACATATTTATTGCACAAATTTATGTAGATGATATAATATTTGGTTCAACAAATTCAGATTTTTTAGAGGAATTTATTAATCTAATGGAAAAAGAATTTGAAATGAGCCTAGTAGGAAAATTAACATATTTCTTAGGATTACAAATCAAACAAACAAATGAGGGAAATTACATTTATCAACACAAATACACTAAAGAATTACTTAAAAAATTCGGAATGGAAAATACAAAAGAAATAAAAACACCTATGGCAGTAAACACAATCTTAGATAATGACCCAAATGGAAAATCAGTTGACCTAAAATATTATAGGAGTGCAATAGGTAGCCTACTATACTTAACTGCAAGCCGACCTGATATTTTATTTGCAGTTAGTATGTGTGCACGATACCAAACTTGTGCTAAGGAATCCCACTTGACACAAGTTAAAAGAATTTTTAGATATCTTAAAGGAACAATAAATGTAGGAATTTGGTATCCTAGAACCAATAATTTTGAACTAATAGGGTATTCTGACTCAGATTATCCTGGCTATAAATTAGACCGCAAGAGCACAAGTGGAGGATGCCAATTATTAGGTTCATCACTTGTTAGCTGGTTTAGTAGAAAGCAACATTGTGTTGCTCTATCTACAACTGAGTCAGAATACATAGCCATAGGTGAATGTGTTGCACAATTACTATGGATGATGCATACTCTAAAAGATTTCAACTTAAACATTACAAATGTAAAAGTATTAATTGACAATATAAGTTCAATTAACTTAACCAAGAACCCTGTGCATCATTCAAGAACCAAACATATTGAAGTTAGGCACCACTTTATCAGGGATCATGTTACTAAAGGTGATATTGAACTCAAATACATTGAGTCCAAATCAAATTTAGCTGACATTTTCACAAAACCACTCCCTGAAAGTGAGTTTAGCAACTTACGCCGAAAATTAGGAATGTGCTCAATAGACTAGAAATTTTAAGTTTCAAAATTGCTTTCAAAAATCACTCTTTCAAATTATAAGTCAAATTTGGTTGTTTTCAAAACTTTCCATTTTTAGATTTTCAAAAACAGTTTTGGCCTTAGACTAGTTTTGAATCCTTAGAAAGCATGTACCCATAAGACTAGTTTTTGAGCATCTCACCAACACCTTAGGTTTACCTTGCTTGTGTTTGACAAACATAGAAAGGGGTGAGATGCATAGGCCAACTGTCTGGACTTAAGATGCTTATTTCAGTGCATCAACATAAGTCTGGACGTTAAATACAATTTAGACATTAATCAGATTAAAGTTCATCAGTCAAGTCAAACACTAACTGGTTATAATTAACTTAATCTGACTAACCAAGTGAAAGCTACTATCTTCTGATAGTCAGTTAGTAGCTAATTGGTTAGACAGCTGGTTAGAGTAAGTATCAAGTTCAGGGGGAGAATAAACTCAAATTTTGTATGTTTGAAAAATGCCTTTTAAAACCTAACCTATGTTTGAACATTGATTTACAAAAAAAATTAAATTTAACTAAGTATTTGAAAAATGTGAAAGTTTAATCCCACCTAATTTTCAAACCTGATTTGAAAAATTAACTATTTCCAAAATTAGCCTTAAAAATTAATTTTGACAAAAATTTTATTTCTTGAAAAGTTTAAATTTTGCTTTGTTTTAAATCGAAGTTGAAAAATTTACCTTTTTGAAAATTAAATGTTACTTAAACATAAAAAGTAAATTTGAAAAACCTGTCTTGAAAATTTCTACACGCTTGAAAAGTTAAACTTGATTAACTTTAACTTTTCAAAACTCAACTTGTCTACCCCAAGTCAACTTGACTATTTTTTAACTTGGTGTTAAAAATTGCACTTTTATCTTTCAAATTTTGAACCAAACTTAGCTATCTTTCAAAATTTGATTACCTGTTACAGTAACTCTTCACTATGGTTATTTACCTTTGTTCATTTTTTTGATGAATGCCAAAGGGGGAGGAGGGTTAGGTGGTTAAGTTAGTTAAGTTAGCTAAACCAATTTGAAAATACAAACTAACAAACTTTACAACCACATAAATGCATGTTGTTTTCTTGCATATGTTTTCACTAACTTAACCAGGTTGTCATTCCATCAAAAAGGGGGAGATTGTTGGTGCGGGTAGCACTAACGGTCTAACCCAGGTTTTGATGAATGACAAATAGGTTAAGTTAGTTGTGTTGTTGTCTGACACTTTGATAAAGTGTGCAGGAAAAGTCCAGCTAGGTCGACGGGCTGACCGGATAGCTGGCGAGAAGTCCAAGCGGGTCGACGGGCTGACCGGATAGCTGGCGAGAAGTCCAAGCGGGTCGACGGGCTGACCGGACGCTTGGCGAGAAGTCCAGACGGGTCGACGGGCTGACCGGACGTCCAGACGGGTCGACGGGCTGACCGGACGTCTGGCAGGTAAGCAAGGTAAGTCACTGGAAAGGAGTGACTGTGAGGACGCGTTCCCGGGAAGGGAACATTAGGCGTCGATCCGACTTAGATCCATTTCGGATATCTAAGTCGAGATCGTGACTAGATTCCGGTCTCGGAAAGACGGAATCTAAGTCATACTCTTTTTAATTATCTGTTGAACTTTAACTGTGCTGACAATCTGTTTTACAGGATATACATTTGCCTCGGACTAACTTTGTTTTGCAAGAAAAGGGAGTTTTCTGGAATAAGGTAGTCCGGGCGCCCGGAGGTCCGGGCGCCCGGAAGGGATCCGGGCGCCCACGTGGAGCATCTTGGTTTGAGCAGTTACGTCACACTCCAGGCGCCCGGAAGGAATCCAGGCGCCCGGAACAGCATATAAAAGAAGCCCCAGGCAGGAGCTTCAGAAATCAATCAAGCTGAGAACTCTTCTACTGCTGGTCTTGCTGCTCGACGCTCAGTGCGACGCCAACAAAGCTCCGACACTACGCTCCGTTCTTTTCCCTTTTGTCGGTATTTGTTTTTCAGTTTCATTAGCATTCCCTGTACGGTTCTTTTGTAATTATTATTCCGAATTGCTAGTGATTGCCCAACGAAAGTGGTCAAGGACCACGGGCCTTCGAGTAGGAGTCGTCACAGGCTCCGAACGAAGTAAAACCATTGTGTCTATTTTACTTTTCCGCTGCGTTTAAACTCTTGTTTTTTCGAATCGATATTCACCCCCCCCTCTATTGAATCTAACGGTCCTACATATCAGTCGACTGCTACAGTTAGCAGTCAACCGGTAACAATGTTTTTTAGCACAGAATGTCTCTGTAAGCTTATTTCGATAAGGGCAGTCGACTGGTACTTCTTGCAGTCGACTGATATCGGTCTGAAAGTGTTTTCAGCACTGGATTTTGACCCGGTCAGCTCGTATAGATGTATGGGATCCATGGGGGATAAATACATGAGTTTAGGGTCAGTTGGATGATAAGTTTTCAACAATTGGGATATTGTTTGAAATCTTTTTGGATGTTAGGCAAAGGGGGAGAAGTAAGGTTTAGTTGGGAAAACCTTAGTGCCTTTGCGTAAGGGGAGCCTTGGGATATGTTCTTAAAAATCCCTGTGGGAAAATTCCTAGCTCAATGGGGAGCATAGGTGTAGGAGGAGCCTTGGGATAGGTTCAAATGCATGTTGTATTATTTGTGATTCGGCGGTGTAAGTCCAAGTGTGTAGCCTTGGCAACGTAAGTCCATTCGTCGGTGTAAGTCCAAGTGTGTAGCCTTGGCAATGTAAGTCCATTCGGCGGAGTAAGTCCAAGTGTGTAGCCTTGGCATCGTAAGTCCATTATTTTTAGCATATTATTTTGCTATTATGTTTTCCCTAACTTAAACGTATTGCCAAGCATAAAAAAGGGAGAGATTGTTGGAAGCAATCCCAATGGTCCGTGCGACCATGTATTTTGGTGTTTGGGCAAAGGGTTTAAGTTAGGTTCACCCTTGTTATTTGATATGTGTATGTGAGTGTGCAGGATATACATGTGACTCAGGTTGATGGCTTCGGGTCCGGTGAAGGATGGAGCATTCGAGGGACCGTGGGCAAGGCAGCGAGGGCAAGGGTCAAGGGAAGCGACTTCGAGGTATACGCGAAGGATGACATTGGGGACGAGCCGCGGGCTTGAATGCATCAGAGGGACAAGAGCCAAAGGAAGTAGGCTTGAAGGCAAGAGGTCAAAGCTGCAAAGAATCGTCAAGTGAGTCATAAGGGTGAGGGTACGAGTGCATGAGAGATTGTACTTGGAGTAAAATCCTAGTTTTAGGGTTTTACTGTAGTGTTAATGTAGCAGTACTGTAGCATTACTGTAGTATTACTGTAGCAGTTGACTGCATGTTTTAGCAGTCGAATGGTGCAGTTGACCATGCAGTCGACTGGGGGCGAACAGAATACTTCTGTTCGTTCAGTCAGTGTGGAGCAGTCGACTGCTAGTTTTAGCAGTCGACTAGTATCGAGCCGTTAGGATGTAACGGTCGAATTTCCATAGAGGGCAGTCGACTGCATGTTTTGGCAGTCGACTGGTAGGCAGGGTTTTCAACCCGCTGGCTATATAACCAAAGCTTGGGAGCTTGGTTATAACTGACTAAATTAGTGGTGGTAAACCCTAATTAGTAGTCTACTAGTCTCAAGAGTCTTGGTTGGTGTTGTGGTGAGGTTTCTCCACCCACAAGGAGCGACTTGAGCTAGCCGGAGTTTGTCGGGGGCTAATCCACTGACGGATCAGGATCATCCACCTCAAGGACACGCCGTGGAGTAGGAGCCCTAATCTCCGAACCAAGTTAAACGAACTTGTTAGCGGTTTGTATTTCCTTTCTTAGTTTTAGCCTTTAGCTTGTTTGTTGTTTGAATTTCCGCTGCGCAAGCTAACAAGTGTAGGAATAAAGGATTTGGGGGTGTCGTGTATCCAATCCCCCTTCAAGCCGGCCACCGATCCCCTACAGAGGATACTATTAAATGCGCCTATGTATATACCATTACTTGATACTTAACCCATTAAATAGGATTGTGCCCCTTCAGATGGAGAAGATCACACAAACCTAAATAATTTCCTATAAACATCCATAAAGAAAGTTTGATCTAGTGATCCGTAAACAAATGTTGGTGCAAGTTGCACTAGAATCAAACCTAAGTTTTGATATTGTCAAAGGTTCAAGTTAAGTCTTGTTATGATCTAACAAGTTGACTAAGTGTGCAGGATGTTTACTCAACTGGGAAAGACCTAGTTGGAGGCTAGGCAGGAGAAATCTTAGCAGATCATGGAACGCAGGTGCAAGTCCAAGTAGGTCGAGGGGACCCGAAGATTGGCAATGTGATCAAGAGGTCTGGAGGACCGAAGATCAAGAGAAAAGTCCTGGGGAGCCGATCAAGGCTGAGTGAAAAGTCCAAACTAGATCTGGAGGATCAAAGTTTGACAGGTAGGTTGAGGTAAACAAACTGGAGGAGCGACAGTGAGGTCGTGTTCCCGAAGGGAACAACCTAAGGTCGCTGATCCAACTGAAGAAACCGGGAAGGTTTCAAAGTTGAGATCAAGACAGTTCTACTGTCTTTCATATTACTCCTGCATTATAATATTATTGTTCTAACATCTGTTTTGCAGGAGATTTTTGCTTAACACTGTTTTGTAGGTACAACTGGATCGGTCGACCGAATGCATGGATCGGTCGACCGAACCAATCAGCATTAAAGGCACATTAACTGTTGATCTCGGCAAATCACAACAAACAGGGAAGGAAGCTGTTCACTCGACCGAAAAAAGGGTTCGGTCGATCGAACCCTTAAAGAGCATTGATTGCTGGAGATCGAGCCAGCGTTAGACTCCAGCCAGAAAGGAGGGGAGCGTGTTCAGTTGACCGAACAGGAGGATCGGTCGACCGAACGTCCAGTACACCTATAAAAGAAGGCTTGAAGTCTAAGGCCGAAGAACACTACTGGCAATCTAAAAGCTCTTCTCTGTAAACGGATCGTGCTACATGTAACGACCCGACCCTTTCGCCTCTTGGGCAGCCCTTGTGGTGGCCCAACTGGCGACCCTTATGTCGTCAGCCCATTTGGCGACCTCTCATGTCGTCGACCGACAACCCTTTGGCCGTGTCGTTACTCACTAGGACTTTTCACCCCTGGCAGTGGATTTTTGCTAATCGATGTTGATGATCTGTCTTGTGCTGAGTCACTAAGGTTTAGTCGACCGATCTTACTGTTCGGTCGACCGATCAGTCTTTGATCGGATTCTGATCTGATCTGTTCTGAGATGTTAGCTGCTTTGTATTGATCTTGTTCGGTCGACTGATCCAGTCGGTCCTGCAACAGAAAGTTAAGCAAAAACTATTTCCTGCAAAACAGATGTTAGAACAATAGTAATATAATGCAAGATTAATAATATGAAAGGCAATATAACTGTCTTGATCTCAACTTGGAAACCTTCCCGGTTTCTTCAGTTGGATCAGCAACCTAAGGTTGTTCCCTTCGGGAACCCGACCTCACTGTCGCTCCTCCAGTTGTTTACCTTAACCTACCCGTCAAACTTAGATCCTCCAGATCTAGTTTGGACCTTTTACTTAGCTTTAATCGGCTCGCCAGGACTTTTCCCTTGATCTTAGGTCCTCCAGACCTCTCGATCATACTGGCAAGCTTCAGGTCCTCTCGACCTCCTTGGACTTGCACCTGGGTTCCACGATCTGCTAAGATTTCTCTTGCCTAGCCTCCAACTAGGTCTTTCTTGGTTGAGTAAACATCCTGCACACTCAGTCAACTTGTTAGATCATAACAAGACTTAACTTGAACATTTGACAATATCAAAACTCAGGTTTGATTCTGGTGCGGCTTGCACCAACAATACCCTCGTCGGATAGTGAACCATTGCTCAATGTCCATCTTTAATTAGACTTCCATCCTCATCTTCCAATCTGAAAAATCATTTCCGTTGAAGAGAGGAGGGCGAGCAGTGTTGAATCCCTCAAGTTGGGCCATTGATCACTGAAAATAGAAAGTTAAAAGGAGGTACCAAGACTTGGTCATGGATTAGTAGTGCATGAGAGAGAGAAAAAATATGTCGACGACTTGAGTGATGTTGCACCACTTTTAAGTAAAAATCGAATGAGAAATAATTATTTGAAAAGAATTAAAATCGTTCCCTCGGCTTGATTGGTGGTTGCACCAATTCAAAGTATAATATGGCTCTAATACCATTTATTGGATCGAGATGCATGTAAGAAGGGGGGGATGAATCATGTGATTTTTAAAAACTTTTCTTTTATTCTTTTAAAAAATAAAGTATGCACAGCGGAAAAACAAGCAGAAAGCACAAGTGCACAATCAGTTTTTACTTGGTTCAGAGTCTTCGATGACTCATACTCCAAGACCCAAGTCCTATGGACCTATCGACGGATAATCTACTAAAAACCTCTTCCAAAACTGTTAGAAGAGGGGATCAAATGCACAAGAATCGGAAGAGTGTAATAAGCTACACTTTCCATTTATAGAAATTAAGTACAAGAATTAAATTATGTTACCAAACACTTTTGTAGTTGGTCGGATCAAGCTCGGTGATTGGATTCTCAGTGATAGTCGGGCATAGTAAAGTCATAGCAGTGTAGCAGTAGGAAGCCGGAGCAGTCGGAAAGCTGATCGGACGCGTAAAAACTAGTATGAAAGTTGTATATTAAAGGCTCCTCGAGACACCCTTATAAAGAGTGTGGAAGGAGCCTTTCATTGCATTGAAGGTGACTCCAACATGTCAAATCTAATCCTGAACTCGTTGCTCCTTATCTGCAATGAAATATGAATTTTATCCATTAAAAGATGTCTTCCATAGCACCAAAGGTGCCTTCCATGAATAGTACGAAGGCGCCTTCCAATGCTTGAACTGTTCACCCGAGGTATTTTTGCTTCTTTTACCCTGTAAATTAGGTTAGTCTAGCATGACAGTATCTAACCTACAAAACGACATTAGCACATTAATAATAAGATTAATTTATAACTTAGATCCTATTTTCAAGACTAGAATCTAGTCAGGGGTTTAATTTAAATTTTTGAAATAGACCTAAATTGGACCGACGCATACTGCCCCCTCAATTGGGATGCATCCTCACTTAGTTACTCTTCTCCAATGACTTACCTTTACGTGTCAAGTTACTTACTTGACGTCAATCTAACTCACCAAGTCTTCCTGTCAGAATCACACATATGGACTTCACCACTCAAGAATTGCACATCCGGTTCTCCTACTAGAATCGCACATCCAGACTTCGTCACTCAAGAATTGAACATCCCAATTGGACTTCCTTCCTGTTATCAAGTCCTCTTAACTTATCAAGTTAGTCAATCCTGCACACTCGGTAACAAGGTTAGATTATAATAACATCTAACTTAACTCACTTGTTATTCATCAAAACCTGAGTTAAACCATTAGTACAAATTACACTAACACATTATAGCTTCCACCTGGAAATTAGTTGTAGATATTTGAATGAACTTCGATTTGATATATAATACGTCTTATTGTTCAACCCGAGTCAAAAGTTATGACCTCTCAAAATTTAGGATTTAACATTCACATTGTAGTAGCTATGAAACAATAGATGTTACAACTATATGGTATCTTAATTGTAGTAACTATGAAACTATAGATGTTACCCAGTTATAGAAGTTACAATTTCGTAGCTGCTACTTTAAACCCTAAACTTTGAGAGACTATAGCTTTTAATTTAGGATGAACCACAAGATGCACAATATATCAAATCAAAATTTGTTTCGAGTTCTACAACTAGTTATGAGTTGAAATCCATAACAACCCAATTTCAACTCTAAAAACATCGTTTAAAGTATTTTCGGAGGCTTTGAATAATTTTAGTCTTAATTCTTTTTGCCATATTATAACAGTTACAAAATCGTAGCTGTAATAATTGTGTAGCAGCTATGAGATCGTAACCACTATAATACATTCTAGGTTTAGGATTTAAATAGAAAATATAGAAGAGATAATAATAATAATAAAAAATTTAGTGGATAACAGTTATATTATTTTACATGGACATAGGCATCCTTATAAAAAAAAAATTAAAATGAGATCATTTGAAAAAAGTGGGTTTTAATTTTTTTCCCCTATATTTTACCCTTGGCCATCTCTAATTACAATCAATCTAATTAGTAAAGGGGGGATGGGGTGATCTAGTGGAAATTATTTTTTATCTAATTATTTGACAATGGTCCTAAAAAGTACAAACCACAATGATTTCAATAAACTAAAAATATAATAAAATAAAAATAAAGGTGGAAAATAGTTTTAAAAAATGCCTCAAATTATTAGTATGGTTAAAAGATGGTCCATCTTCCTATAATTTAATTAAGGTTTGGTGCCCCATGGATTGATTAGTTGGTATTTGTATTTTGTATGAGTGATTATTTTAATATATTTTAGAGTTAATTATCAGTGGATGTAAAATGCTTAGCTAGGTATCTTATCTCTTCCATGTAAAAGGCTGCTGTGTTAGGACAAATGTCTCTATGATTTATCCCCTTTCAAACAGTGTGGGGTTATCTTAGAAAGGCTGCTAAGGTGACGGCTTTACCTGTTGCTCTAATTAGGGCTTGGTGTGATGGTCAGTGGAAGAATGACTTTCCCAAACACCGAGGATTTGATTCCCACATAGCGTAAATAAATGTATGCGGCACTCGAACCACTCATAGTGTTGGGTCATCCCGTGGCCGTGTGCACTTTCTAGATTTATTCAGTGGTTGGCAGAAAATTTTCGTAGGACTGGATGGGGTACCTCCAAGTGAATAAAGGGTAGAAATTACTTGGAGCACTGATCTTGTAGTCATAATAACCTATAAACTTTCTTTCTAGATTTTATAATGTCTTTAATGTGCGTATTAGTACAATTTTACTATACTAACACTTCACTTCTAGTTCATTGTATGTCATATTTAATGATGAGGAGGAGATTTTTAATGATTTAGTGAATATCCTTTTCAGAGTTGTTAATTTTTTTTTTGTTGTTTAAGTAAGTGCGTATATGAATTTTGTGAGGGTTAAGGTCAAATGAGTCTTAGATTTTGTGAGGATTCTCTCTTTTATTCTCTTTCAAAGTTATTTTGATCATTATCATTTTTTATTTTAACTTGAGGTCAAAGAAGTTAAGTATTATTTTTTAAATATGAGAGGTAAACTATAACTTAATAAAAAATACAGGAGCTAAAATGAACATAATTTATAAATTTTATTTATAAATATTATTCAATAATAATTTACTATTCTTTGATAATGTAACTTTGGTGAAAATATTTTAAGTAGATAAAAAGATATTTTTAGGTATTAAATTAGGAATGAAATATTATTTTAATAATAATAAAAGGAACTTTTGACTATACGTTCGGCCTTTGAATTTTTAGTAAAACCAAAATTGAAACGAAACGTGATCTAATAAATCTGAGAAAATGACAGTAAAATTTGACAACAAACAACGTGGTCCGATGAGTTGCAATTTCGAGCAAATAAAGTACGGCCAACGTCGCCCTCAGCTTGTACCCAAACCGCATCCTGGCCGTACCTTTCCCCCTCAACTTTATTGCCAAGTACGATTAGTGGGGTCACGATTAATTCTTTTCCTTTTTTCTATACTTTTCCCACTATTCCCCATTTCGTACCCCACATCCCGGCCGCCATTGTTGTCCACTAGTATGCGTCCACGTGTTTCAACCCACGGCTCCCTGTCTCTTCTCTTTCCTGCCATTCTTCCTCTTGCCCAAATTGGAATGCCGCTGCCGGATTGCACCAAGTTGTCGACCTTGCACTCCGTCTTCCAGGGCCCGTGAAGCACACGCGTCGGCGAGTGGGGCTTCTCGCTGTGCGCCATACTTTGTAGCGGCTCTTCGTCGCTCTCTTTTGGCAAAAAGCCAGGCTGAGGCGAGGCCGTGATGCCTGACCCACTTTCCGCTACATTTCTGATAAACTCGGCCTTCTATTGTACACCCACGCTCCACGTGGGACCGTCGATTCGTTAACCGTTATTTTTACCAATTATTTGGCAGGTATTGACGCGGGGGGCAAATAGAGGGTCGCAGGAAGGATTGAGATTCCGTCAACGGCGCAACGAACATGGCGGATCCGGACCGTTGTATTGACCGCCTCCGAATGGAAGTGTTTCGTGGGGGCCCAGAGCGGATCGGAGGGAGGCGATCGAGCCACCTGTCGCCGTTGGAACTTGACACTTTACCGCCAAAGTGGCATCGGATCGTAAATAACCTAGAATTGAGGGGCGAATAGCGCTTGAGGGTGGAGGCGGAACGGGATGGGCATTTCTCCATTTGCCAGAAATCTGATCTCGTGGGGAGGAGAAGAGGAGGAGACTTGGGAAGCAGGAGTAAAAGGAGCGGCAGGAGTGGAGTGATAGTGGTTACAAAAGGGCCAGGATTTGAGTGAAGAAAGAGGCAGAGAAGCAAAAGGGCGGTGGTGGAGGGAGGCAGGGACCCGAAGGTTTGGCATCTAATTTTGCTTTCCAGATTCATACTGCTGCTTTCGAACTCCAAAGACCCATTTTATCGATCTATGCTCTCGAAAAAGTAGAGGCCTTTTTATCTGTCTTCCCATTGTGGAGGAGGGAAATCAGTTGCGCGGCATAGAGAAAGGAGTAAAAGGTCCGAATCTAGTTAGATTTTTTTTTCCTGTGCTTCTCGAGAGGGAGAATAGCTGCTGGTGCGTGTCGGAGATAGGTGAGTGTCCAAAAATTGCCATTTTTTGTCACTTCGTACTTTCTCTTTTTAGTATTTTTGTAGAGTTCCTTGTCTTGGTTGAGAATTCTTCGGTCAGTTTGGGGCCTTTTGTGTTCTTATTACGCCTCAATTTTTAAGGGTAAAGTTTTTATCAATGTGAATGGTTTGAGAAGATTCAGGAATGCGAACTTCAAAGGCCTTGGGTGAGGTATTTCAATCAAGATTGACCTTTGGGGTTGTATTTCTTTTGGTATTTCAATCAAGATTGACCTTTGTATATTTCTTTTGGAATCTGATGCATTTCTGGTTTGTTCTTGTCTGAAGAATGCTGATTGAGTTATTAAATTTCCTTTTTGAGCACCAAGGCAGTAGCCCAATGATTCATATCATGGATGAAATGAGTTTAAGTTAATAGAATCTAAGATACCTTTAATAAAAAATATTTCCTTCTGTTTAATTCTACTGACTTGCCATGGCCCTTCTTCAGGTAAGGTTGACTTCTTGCCTCTTTGAGGTATTTTTTCTGCTATAAAAAGAGAATTGGAGCTGTTGGCTATCTTGACTCTAGCCTATGTCGTATTAGAAGCGGATATTGCTGGACTCTCGCTGGACAGTGGTTTCTTGAGGTTTCTTTTGCTTGTACGATTAGTAGCAGTTATGGATACTCCGTGATAAATTGGTGATGCACAGGTGTATTAGTATAAGATGGAAGCCAATCCTAACAATGACTCTCATCAGGAAAATTTGAATTCTCCTTTCAGTCATCTCCACATGGTCTCTTTCCAGTCAAGTGCAATTGATAGCTCAACAGGGATGGCTCCTGGTGACGTACCTACTTTGGCTGGAAATAGTATCATGGCCAGCATTCTTATGCATGCTAGCTTTGGCATGCCAAATCATATAGATGCCGCAACTCAAGCTCAATACTCAACAGGATCTGTTTTTTACAAAATGATGCCTAGGTTCAGACATGTTTCTGGTTCACCTGCATATTGGTCTCCAGATGAAGTGGAAACCTTGAACAGAGGCCTAATAAAGTATGTATGACATCTGCATATCATAATGAACACTTTTTCACAAAAAAAATCAACCTTTTTTCTTTTGGATTTTTATTGTGGTGGAGAGCTACAACATTCTAGTTCATAAAAGAAAATGTGTCATAGAAACGTTGAAGATTAGCAGGTAAATTTAAAATTTGATGAGGGAATGTCTTTAGAATTCTGCAACATATATTTATGGTGACTATCAGTGACCTTGTTGTCTATGTCATGGTTTGTTCTTCGTAATTTTTCCCTCAAATTACTTCTCTGATCTTTTCATCTAAATCTCTCTCAACAGAATTTGTCTTTTTTCTGTCTTTCACACATTACCACCTCTTGTTATTTATGTACATTTTCTTACAACTTGCTTAGGTTTGCATGCTTTTTTCAGATTTGCCTTTCATGCTTGTCTACTGTGCAGTAAATCTGCCATAAATTTTCAATTTTCTCGGGTCCTTCATCAATTATTTGTTGGTCGTCTACAGTTTTTCAAGTGAAGAAAGGATACAGAAGTACACCAAGATAGCTGCTATGCTACCTCGAAAGACTATAAGGGATGTTGCACTGAGATGTCAGTGGATGATTGTAAGTTATTTTCTTGCTATGATGAGCTGGTGTAATTTTTTCAACCATATCTTTGTGGCTATTATTGGCAGTATTTGATACTTTCATGCCATTATCTTTCATCTTGGCTGTTATGCTTCATCTTGTTACAATTCTCTTTCCATTGAAATTTCTGAGATGCTTCTTGGGATGTCTTTTTATCAATCTCTAATAGAATTGTTAGATAGTTTCTAAGTGTAAGCACCCTTGAGTATATTCTGTGTTGAACTAATCTGAGGTTAGTTTTTTTTTTTTGTTTAGTTTTGGAAGATTAAACGTCAAAAGCTTGTAGACTATGCTGACATACTACGAAAAATAATGATAGGGAAATTTAGCATTTTAAAGGGTGTAGGTATAAAAGGGCAGTTCAGTCATTTTACAAAGCCACAAAAAAGTATCTGATGATCATATTCTCTGCATAATCCAGTGAAGATTCTTTTATGTACCATCAGACCAAATCAATTATAACAATGTTTGTTAATGCTCCGTGCGTCTTTTGGCGTGGAAAGTTATTGTTACGTAGGTTGGCTAGCCACTATTCCCAAAAGCTCAACTATTAGGAAAAAGACCAATTTATATATTTATAGTGTTCACACTCCCCCTCTGTGCGTGAGCAGAATATTTGACTTCATTGGACCCTGACCTCCAACACATTTTTTTTGACACGAGTCAGATTCCAATCCTAAGTAAGTTTTGGTACCATATTAATGTTGATTAGCTAATCACTATTTCTCAAAACTTAGACTATTAGGAAAGAGATTAATTTTTATATTAAACAATTATAATTAAGTCTAGTACGTCTTCAAATGAATTGAGGCTATTGAAAAGTCTTGGTTAAAATTTCCTCCACTCTAGAGATGTCATGTGCTTTATGTAGAGGTGGAACATTGTATGAAGGCTGTAGGTGTATAATGCATGGAGTGTAAGGAACTAGGGTGCTAAACACGCGAAGCGCAACGGAAAATATCTAGTTCCTCCAGAAGATCCATGCGAAAGGAAACCAAATACTAAGATTTACATGAGAGGGAGTTATACCTTTGTTGCGTGCCCTTCGCAATCCCGACAGCAACGTTTCTTTAGATGCGGATCTTAACGCGATGAAGTGGTCGCACCTCTATGGTATCCATACGAACAAACCTCGTTTGACTCACAAACTCACAAAGTGGAGAATGAAACAACCAAAGGTTGTGCTAGCAACCCTTCTTGGAAGTTTCGGCCAAGTGGAAGAGAGGAGGAGGAAGAAGAGCAAGAACACCAAAAACTCATCATCAAAATGAATCCAAAAACCCCCTTTTATAGATTCATGAAATTGCCTTATGCCTTAATTGACATTAATATTTATCTTCATCCAATGCATCCAATGCATGAGCAATTCAAATTGTTCACTCTTCATCCAATGCATTCAATGTATGAGTAATTCAAGTTGTACACTCCTCTTTCTTCATGAATTCAAATTCATGAAATCACTTAATGAGTCCAACTCATTAATCATCAATCCAATTGACTCAATAAGTCTAATTCAAATTGGACTCAATCCAATAGTTGGATTCAATTGAGTCTAACTCAATGAGTCTAATTTGAATTAGATTAAATCCAATGATCCATCATATGAATCTATCTCCATTGACTTGTTCTTTGTGTGTGTGACCCACTAGATTCTCGTAACGTTGACAATGTATCCAAATCAACATTTAGATACATAAGCAATGAGTGGCATCTAGCAAGGCATCATTGCTACCCAAGTGACGAGAATGTCGAGATCCGACTTAACCTTTCCGTGGCTATTATCTTGTATGACTCAATCCTTCTATCCTTGATATCTAGATTGATCAATCCGTGTCATCCTCTTATCAATCTTTGTGTTTCTTGATCTCTAAGTAGACACACTCTATCAAATAAGCTCAATATCGCATATTGACTCATTTAAGCGTGACCATGCATTCTTGTGTCCTACTAATCAAGGGGTCCATAGATATCACTTCCATTATATGGAAGGGATAGATCCCATCTACATCACTCATATCCCTCGGCATAACTTATTGCATACCTAATGATCGACTTTATGGTCCACCCTGTTACGGGTGACGTTTGTCGATACCAAAGTATACAACTCCTTATGTAGGGAACCGTAGTGACTTCAGGTCTAAGGACTATTCATACTAATAGTCACATGAGAATGTTTATGACACTCATATAGCGATCCATGAAACATTCTCATGGTGGGTCATTCAGTATATATTCTTTAATATATACTCATGTGTCAACCTGATATCTCATACCTATGACTTATAAGATTAAGTCATCTGTTGATCTACATGCTAGTCTCAACGCATTAATATTGTCTTTGCATATTAATGCTTGACTAGGAATAGTTAAGAGTAGTGTTCTATGTATATCTACAATATCTCACTATCAATTCAACCAATTGATATGTTGTAGATTAGAACATCCTACTCTAGGACTTTATTATACTTATTCATTCGGCACTGAATTGAAGTAAATATAATAATCAACTTTGCCTTTATTAATAATGAAATATGATACAAAAGGAGCCTTTTACAATCATCTCATAATTGGTACTAGGGCTAATACTAACAATCTCCCACTAGCACTAGTGTCAATCACTGAAATATCTAATACCTAGTGACCTAGTATGACCATCAAGCTTCCTCTATACCAAAGCTTTGGTCAAGGAATCCACAATGTTAGCATCGGTTGGTACTCTACATATCCTCACATCTCCATTATCGATGATCTCTCGAATGAGATGGAATCGCCGTAGTATATGTTTGGATTTTTTATGAGAGCGAGGTTCCTTAGCTTGTGTAATAGCCCCATTGTTATCACAATAGAGGTCTATTGGGTTCGCTATACTAGGAAAAACACCAAGCTCTATAATGAACTTCTTAATCCAAACAGGCTCTTTAGCTGCAGCTGAAGCGGCAATGTACTCGACTTCTGTTGTAGAATCAGTGACTGTGTCTTACTTGAAACTCTTCCAGCTCACAACACCACCATTTAAGCAAAATACATACCTTGACTGCGATCTATAATCATCCTTGTCAGTTTGGAAGCTAGCATCGGTATAACCCTTTACAGCAAGCTCTTCATCGCCTCCAAAAATTAAAAAATAATTTTCAGTGCTTTTCAAGTACTTAAGAATATTTTTTACTGTTGTCCAGTGATCTTCACCTAGATCTGACTGGTATATACTCGTCATGCTTAATGCATACGAGACATTTGGGCGAGTACAAATCATGATGTACATGATAGACCCTATAGCAGATGCATAAGGAATCTGATCCATGCAGTCCCTTGCTTCCTTAAAAGAGGGGCATTGAGTCTTCGAAAGACTAACACCATGTGACATAGGTAGGAATCCCTTCTTGGAATTCTCTATGGCAAAACATTTAAGCACCTTATGAATGTATATACTCTGGCTTAGACCAAGTAATCTTTTAGATCTATCTCTATAGATCTTGATGCCTAAAATATAAGCTGCTTCACCTAAGTCCTTCATTGAGAAACAATTCCCAAGTCAAGTCTTCACCGACTGAAGAGTAGAGATATTATTTCCAATGAGAAGTATGTCATCTGCATACAATAGGAGAAAGATAACTATGCTCCCACTAACCTTCTTGTAGACACAAGGTTCATCTTCATTTTTAATGAAGCCAAACATTTTGATTGCATCATCGAATCGAAGATTCCAACTTCCAGAAGCTTGCTTCAATCCATAAATAGATCTTTACAACTTACAAACCTTTCCAGCATTCTTTAGATCTACAAAACCATCAGGCTGTGTCATGTATATATCCTCGAGTAGATTTCCGTTAAGAAATGCAGTTTTGACATCCATCTGTCAGATCTCGTAATCATAATAAGCTGCAATAGCAAGCATGATCCGAATGGACTTGAGCATCACAACTGGTGAAAATGTTTCATCATACCCTATACCATGAATCTATTTGAATCCTTTAGCCATCAATCTACCTTTATAGGTATGCATATGACCATCCATGTCACTCTTCACTTTGAAGACCCATTTACACCCAATGAGTTTGATTCCTTCAGGTAGATCAACCAAAGTTCATACTTGGTTAGTGTACATGGATTCCATTTCGGATCTCATGGCCTCTAGCCATTTCTCAGAATCTGAGCCTGTACAGCTTCCTGATAAGATATAGGCTCGTTGAGACCAACTAGCACTACATCACTGTTGTCAGACAAGAGAAAAGAATATCTCTTAGGTTGACAACGGGTCCTATTAGATCTGCGTAGAGCTTGTGCTACTTGAACAGGTTGTTGCTCCACAACTTCTTGCGGTGTAACAAAATCATGATCCACAAAAATATCTTGTGGTACCTGTTCAGTTTCCATTAAGGCTTTGATGCTAGTTTGTGTATCTTGAATTTCTTCAAGATTGACTTTACTCCCACTAGTTTTTCTAGAAATAAACTCTCTTTATAGAAAGACACCAGTTTTGGCAACAAATACTTTGCCTTGTGTAGGATTATAGAAGTAATATCCCTTTGTTTCCTTAGGATATCATACAAAATAGCACTTGTCTGATTTGGGTCCTAGTTTATCTGAGACTTGTCGTCAAATGTAAACCTCACAATCCCAAATCTTCATAAAAGATATCTTGGGACTCTTACGGACTTAGTTGGAACGCGGTTAAATGTGAAAGCAGCCCGTCTCTAAAGCATGTCCCCAGAAGGAAGTAGGAAGTTCTGTTTGACTCATCATTGATCGTACCATATCTAATAAAGTACGATTTCTCCTTTTTGATACACCATTCCATTATGATATTCCAGATGGAGTGAGTTGAGATATGATCTCACACTCAACAAGATAGTCATGAAGTTCTTGGCTAAGGTATTCCCCACCTCGATCTGATTGGAGCATCTTAAGACTCTTGCCAAGTTGATTTTGTACTTTATTCTTGAATTCTTTGAATTTTTCAAAGGATTCTGACTTGTGTCTCATCAGATACACATAGTCATATCTACTGAAATCATCAGTAAAAGTAATGAAGTAATAGTAGCCTCCTCTAGTTGTTATTCTGAAAGGGCTATATACATTTGTATATATGAGTCCTAACAAGTCATGAGCTCTTTCGCTATGTCCACTAAATGGAGTCTTTGTCATCTTGCCTTGAAGACAAGATTCGCATGCCTCATATGATTCAAAATCAAATGAGTCCAAAAGTTCATCCTTTTGGAGTTGGGATATGCGACTTTCATTTATGTGACCTAAGCGACAATGCCAGAGATATGTTTGGTTCAAATCATTAGACTTGAACTGTTTGATATTTATGTTATAGATTGAGTTGTCAAAGTCTAGAATATAGAGTCTATCCACAAGATGTGCACTTCAATAGAACATTTCATTGAAATAAACGGAACAACATTTGTCCTTTATTATAAATGAGAATCCTTTCTTGTCTAAACAAGAAACAGAGATGATGTTCTTAGTTAAGGCAGACACATAACAACACTCTTCAAGTTCTAAAATAAGTCCAGTGGACAAAGATAAGGAATATGTTTCTATAACTATAGCAGCAACTCTTGCGTCATTGTCTACTCGTAGGTCCATTTCATCTTTTGTCAATGTTCTACTATTTCTCAAGCCCTACACATTAGTACAAATGTGAGATGCACATCCGGTATCTAATACCTAGGAAGAAGAAATAGATAGATTGACTTTTATAACATATATACCTGAGGCAGAAGTTTCACTTCTCTTCCTTTTCACTTTCTCTAGGTATAATTTGCAGTTCCTCTTCCAATGTCCGGTCTCACCACAGTGGAAGTAGGTTCCTTCCTTAGCTACCCCGCCTTTAGGTTTTAGTGCATGAGTCTTGCCTTTACTTTTGGCTTGGGTCTTACCCTTACCTTTAGGCTTCCACTTGTCTTTGCCCTTTGACACCATCAAAATGGTACTAGGCTTTGTCTTCTTAAGGTTGAGTTCAACAGTTCTCAACATGCTCAACACCTCAAGTAATGGTTTGTCAATTTCATTCATGTTATAGTTCTTGACAAATTGACTGTAGCTCTCGGGCAATGACTGCAGCATAAGGTCAGTGGCTAATTCTTGGCTTAGTGGGAATCCCAACTTTTGTAGATTCTCTATATACTCAATCATTTTGAGCACATAAGGCCCTACGGGACTTCCTTCTTGCATTCTGCATTGAAATAGAGTCTTGGAGATCTCAAATCTCTCATGCCTTGCTTGTCCTTGATATAGTTGTCTAAGATGTTCAACCATATCATAAGCATCCATGTTCTCATGTTGCTTCTGAAGCTCAGAGTTCATGGTAGCGAGCATAAGACATGATACATCTAATGCTTCATCTTGACTTCTTATAAGCATCCTTATCAGCTCTAGTGGCAGTAGTGGGGGGCGCTTTAGGAATGGGCTGCTCTAGGACGTACAGTTTTCTTTCTTGCTTGAAAACTATTCTAAGGTTTCTATACCAGTCCAAGAAGTTAGCTTCATTGAGCTTGTCCTTATCAAGGACAGATCGTAGAGAGAGAGTATTTGACGACATGGTGATCTACAACAATAAAATGCAGAAATAAGTATCATATTTTGATCATTTAACTAGGACTTTAATTAAATGATTCTCCCACTAAATTGTAAAGCTTTGGTAGGAGCAAGTCATGGATGTGGTTTTATCCACACTACTAACTCCAAATCCAATCGTGATAACATTCATGTGGGACAAGATCCATATTATACCGCATCTTGAGTTAGCTTTGGCTAATCACCCAAACTTAGTATAACTTAGGTAGACAATATTTACTAATTACATCATATATAACTCTTGTGTGAACAAGACTATTTATTCATTTGCCCATCTTATGAAATTTACATAAGATAATTTTATATATACTACTTGAGTTAGCTTTGGCTAATCACCCAAGACTAGTATAATTTTAATTTCATCGTATGAGATATGCCTATAAGTTCTCAACTTAGTTAAGTCACGCCCAAAGCTTTAGTAGTCGGACATCACAATTGTCCTGTCGCACTCTAGCAAGATAAATCGAGTCACTTTACTTTGGCAAAACCTGACTATAATTGATCGAGCTAGAAGTGAGTACCAAACTTTGGTAGGCATATTTAAAAAGACCTAATCATGATTAAATTACACATGTATCGCATACAATCATAAGTATATCATGACATACATCACATATATACATAAATAAACATGACATGGTTATGACCCCATTTTCTATGATCCTCTCAAGCTAATGAGAAGATCGTAAGGTCAACTTAGGTAAAAGCATATTCTCCAAGTGCTTCCTTTGCCACGCCCCAGAGGAGTTCCTACCAGAGGAAAATCCGATAGCATCTCCCCTGTACCGGTGACAATCTGAAGCATGAATACATCACAAACAAAATACATCAGCTCACACGGCTGGAATATATTTATACAACCACGCAGTTATATATATAACAGCCCACACGACTGTACTAAGAACACAACGAAAAAACAATAGGAAAGCTCATACAAACGAAAACAACACAATGCGTGTCGGCATGGCTTAAACACAAATACAACACCAAAATAATAAAATAGTCACATGACTAAACACCAATACAAAGCTAAATCAATAAAGAATATATAAAAAGCTAAATCAATAAAGAATATATAAAAAGAAATCAAGAGCGAGGTAAATCGTCTTCTGATGTGATGTGGGATCGGCAGATAGGATACTCCAAGCGACACGAGATATCTATGTGCTAACCTGAAAACAACAGGAAAAATAAGGGATAGTGAGTTCAACAACTTAGCGGGTATCAAGCGGACATACATAGTAAAATATAACTACTAGTAAAAATCATGCGCTACAGTTTCCCGAACAATAATAGGAAATGTGAACTGAAAGGCTGAAGAACTGTACTCACCAGGACCTCCTATCAGGATATAAGGGTCGTCAGGCCAGGCACAAAATGTCTCCTGTATGCATGTCAATCATATGCAACCACCAAAAATGCAACATACAAAATGCAGCAACTACAAACAATAATGCGATCTATGCATATGATGCAAATATGACATGGTCACCCCTGACGTCAGTCAACCATCTCACATGTGATGGTGAGACCGAGTGGGTAGGACTATGACAACTGTGTACTCTACCATCACTACTCCTGAGTGACCGAGTGGACAGGATACTGTCGGAGTACACCTATTCTCCTACCCCAAACATAGTGGGGGAACCTAAGCTCTCATCTCCCTGTATCATGGTGAAGGGGAGGGATCCCTGCCCGCTACACGCTGCAGTCATCACTATCCATGAGCGGACCAGCGGAGCCCTGACAGAGCAAACTGCACACATCCTGCTTGATATACCACTAACCCATGAGTGGTTGTATGTGCAGATCATGTAACTGGTGATGTGCTCAACAACAATTGAGCCAACAATCGCTCAGCATGTAATCATGCAAGATGATGCATGACACTACAGCATGTAAATCCTGATACCTCCATAATATATACCAAAAAGGTAAAGAAATCCAACAATGATCTAAATATCATGAAACTAGGTACACATGTTCAGGTATGTCTAGTAACTAGTCCTGTACACAGTAAGACAGTGTATGTCACTACTTATATGATCATAAGTACATATGGCAAGAACAAAAGAATATAAGTCTAAATGCATAACAGAAAATAACAAACAAAGGCATGCTATAGGTATCAAGTAGTGACATACCAATGGTAGCTAAACACAACCATTACTACTAGTTATAAATTACTACGCATATCATAATGACAATATCAAAAGAGATAAGTCAAAGGTACCTGCCTAAAAAATGGAGATCGTATAGGATAGATCCCACGTTGAGACGCTCGTCTCGAATCAAAGTCTGCATACAACATAGCTAAATTTTATCATAACCCAAATAGCTAAACAAATTAACCTCAACCATCTCACTTCCCAATTAGGGTTTGCTACAAGCGTAAACATTCCAAAACTCACCTAAATTTTGAATGCTCCACTATTAACTTGAAGCTAGGGTGACTGAAGCTATATATATATATATCTGAGCATTAAACCCTAACAGTTAATCCTCAATCTTTAAACTAACAACTCACCCCAAATCCGTTACCCAAATCAACCGCTGACCTCCTTCCTCTCTGGTGGTTTACTGCAGCGGAGTAGCACTGATCATCTGTGGGGGCTGGCTGCTAGCAATAGTGGGGAGGAGGAAAAGGTCGACCCGAGTAGATCAACCCTGAGATCGGAGACTCGGTGTCGAGCATAGATCCGACACGATCAACACTTCTAGTAGGGATCCAGCCTGCTCGATCGGTTGGGGATCGACGTCCAGGGATCGACGCTGGTTGGCTACTCTATAGTGGCCGGAGGTGGGAGTGAATCGGATGCCGGCGCTCGAGCAAAGGGAAGGAGGGTCGGCCGAGAGAGATGCGACTGATCTGGAGCTAGGGCACAAGCGACAATTGGAAGAAAGAGATCATCGAGGCTAGCTTACCCTTGGATCCTGAACTCCCACCCACGTCGGCGATCGGGTAGCACCGGCTCGATAAAGTGGCGACGGCGGTGGATCGATTGCGAGGAGGGCGAATCCAACTAGGGCAGAAGGTGGCTAGGGAACAGGCAACTGATCGGGAGAGGGACAGCGGCCGGATCCGCGGCGGTGATGAAGAGGAGGGGAATAGGTAGCGGCGGCGGCGACTCGGGAGGGAAGAGAAGACCGGGACGGCGTCGCGAGAGGGTGAGGGAGGAAGGCGTGAGTCGTGCGAAGTTAGGGCACGGGAAAGGAATTTAAAGAAAAGGAAAAGAAACATTTAAGGAAATTAAACATTTCCTCGTTCAAATAGGGTAGCTTAAACAAGTTTTTCCCTAACCCAATATTTTATCCCCTTAACATATGCCATATGAGCTCCGAAAAATTTCTAGAAAATTTTTAAAAATTTCTAAAAATTCCGTTAAGGTTATTCGTCCATTAAATCCTATTATTTTATTATTATTTTGTTATGGTATTTTACATCCTTGGTCGACATGTGTTGTTGTCGTTCTCCCTTTTACCGTCGTTAAGTAGACTTATTCTTCTCTAATTTGTACATTACAAAATCTAAAGAAAACTTGAGTTACATTCGAGTGTAGTCTAAATTTACAACAGGACTGAAAGAGGAGAGACATGACACACGGACCATATTATGAATTACAACATACACATCCAATCACATTGGGGTTTAAGAGCCATAACCATGCACCATGTCATATAACATTCACAATCTATTTTGACATAAAATTTACTATGATTTAAACAACTAATTATGAGCTGCAACGCCACGATGGTCTCGCTAAAATCCTCTTGGCCGAAACTTGCTCATAATCATGCAAATCATAATAAACATGTCATGCAATTTTTATATCACATATGAAATTCTACTACAACTTAGTATATGCCTTCGCAAGTGGCTCTGATACCACTGTAAGGAACTAGGGCACTAAACACGCGAAAGCGTAGCATAAAACATCTAGTTCCTCCAGAAGATCCATGCGAAAGGAAACCATATACTAAGATTTATATGAGAGGGAGTTATACCTTTGTTGCATGCCCTTCGCAATCCTGACACCAATATTTCTTTAGATGCGGATCTTAGTGCGATCAAGTGGCCGCGCCTCTATGGTATCGACACGAACAAACCTCGTTTGTCTCATAAACTCACAAAGTGGAGAATGAAACAACCAAAGGTTGTGCTAGCAACCCTTCTTGGAAGCTTCGGCCAAGTGGAAGAGAGGAGGAGGAAGAAGAGCAAGAACACCAAAAACTCATCATCAAAGTGAATCCAAAAACCCGCTTTTATAGATTCATGAAATTGCCTTATGCCTTAATTGACATTAATATTTGTCTTCATCCAATGAATCCAATGCATCCAATGCATGAGCAATTCAAATTGTTCACTCTTCATCCAATGCATTCAATGCATGAGTAATTCAAGTTGTACACTCCTCTTTCTTCATGAATTCAAATTCATGAAATCACTTAATGAGTCAAACTCATTAATCATCAATCCAATTGACTCAATGAGTCTAATTCAAATTGGACTCAATCCAATAGTTGGATTCAATTGAGTCTAACTCAATGAGTCTAATTTGAATTAGATTTAATCCAATGATCCATCATATGAATCTATCTCCATTGACTTGTTCTTTGTGTGTGTGACCCAATAGATTCTCGTAACGTTGACAATGTATCCAAATCAACATTTAGATACATAAGCAATGAGTGACATCTAGCAAGACATCATTGCTACCCAAGTGACGAGAATGTCGAGATCCGACTTAACCTTTCTTTGACTATTATCTTGTATGACTCAATCCTTCTATCCTTGATATCTAGATTGATCAATCCGTGTCATCCTCTTATCAATCTTTGTGTTTCTTGATCTCTAAGTAGACACACTCAATCAAATAAGCTCAATATCGCATATTGACTCATTTAAGCGTGACCATGCATTCTTGTGTCCTACTAATCAAGGGGTCCATAGATATCATTTTCATTATATGGAAGGGATAGATCCCATCTACATCACTCATATCCCTCCGCATAACTTATTGCATACCCAATGATCGACTTTATGATCCACACTGTTACGGGTGACGTTTGTCGATACCAAAGTATACAACTCCTTATGTAGGGAACCGTAGTGACTTCAGGTCTAAGGACTATTCATACTAATAGTCATATGACAATATTTATGACACTCATATAACGATCCATGAAACATTCTCATGGCGGGTCATTCAGTATATATTCTCTAATATATACTCATGTGTCAACTTGATATCTTATATCATGACTTGTGAGATTAAGTCATCCGTTGACCTACATGCTAGTCTCAACGCATTAATATTGTCCTTGCATATTAATGTTTGACTAGGAATAGTTAAGAGTAGTGTTTTATGTATATCTACAATATCTCACTATCAATTCAATTAATTGATATGTTATAAATTAGAACATCCTACTCTAGGACATTATTATACTTATTCATTCGGCACCGAATTGAAGTAAATATAATAATCAACTTTGCCTTTATTAATAATGAAATATGATACAAAAGGAGCCCTTTACAATTATCTCATAATTGGTATTAGGGCTAATACTAACATGGAGCAATTCCGGATTCTAGTAAAGATGGAGGACTCATGGGAAATTCAGATATCCACAAATTTATTGCTTATTACTAGAAGTAAAAACTTTGTAATGCACTGGGCTAAAGTGCTGGCTATAGTATTCACCTGTTCATTATATTTAACTTCATACTTATTTGATCCATGTTGTATCCAACTGAATATTATATACAAACAATGTAATAAAATATGATTATAACCTTGAGTGATAATTTGTTATGAACATACTTTTGGTTGTGACATTGTGTGATCATAAGACTGTTCATATTATAGCTTTTTCACTCAATTGAAATTGGATCCAATCTATACCTTATAAACATGGTCTTGGATTGAAGCTTGCCTTTATCTGTAGTATACATAACTTTGCCTCTTGTGTATACCTAAAACACCTTACGACTTCTATGATGTCAAATACAACTGGAAAAGAGGAAGTTTGTGGACTAAATCCTCATATGCCAAAGGTATACTCATCATGGGGCTCCAATACAATGACAGATGATGGTTTTTCATATTTGTCTTTCAAGAAAAAAGGGTCTATGCTAGCACATGACACTAAACATTGCTACTTCAAAGCTTATGACCACAATTTCTTTAAATATTCTTAAAAGTTTAATATATATGTTGATTTTGAAGGCCATCTAATTTCCTGTTTTCTCTGCAAGGTTTTGGTAGATATTAAAAAGTGTATTCCCTGTCTTTTTCCAAGCATATTGGATGAGATTAAGTTAAAGGAGTAAATCATATACCCCAACAGGATGCACACTCTGCTTGGGCATACAAGCTTTGTACACCTGATAATCACACAACTGATATTGGATTATTATGAGCGAGAACTTTACTTAGTTTTCTAATGTAATTTTCCCATGAGGTCAACAATATATTATCACTCTGAGATTCACTTTATCCTATATTCATTTCTTGTTAGTAGACAGTTTTTTTTTATGCCAAGTAAAATCAAATACAGCATAAATATTTGTTAAAATAGCTGAGATAAACTGAATGGTAACTGATGTTAATGCACTAACCCAGAATCATATGTAGACTTCTTTTTCTATTGCATAATAGGGAAGAACAAAAAGCCACTAGGCCTACCATTAATCAAACATAAATTTGACAATTGTTACATATCACACTTGTAGGAGACCAACACAATATCCTATTGTCATTAAGTTTATTGATTATGAAATAATTTTAAACCATTTACTCAGCATATGTATGGGAATTAGTTAGGAAAAAAGTAGTATTAGTTGAAGGATTACTGTAATTGTCCAAATACATATTTCTTTTAGAAACTTTCGCCATCTAGGAATCTTGTGTCTAGATTTGCTTTATTCTAAATGAGTACTTATATGTGAAGTAGCAAATCCTTTTTGTGACTTGAGGGATGACATAGTTATTGTGATGTAATTGCAATTATTTAGTTTTTAAATGAAGACTCAAGGAAACAAGAAGGAAAACTTTCAAGACCAACATAGATGGCATGTTATATTTCTATCAGTTATTCTTTGTTCAGGCCGACAATGTGATATGATTGACTTATATCAAAATCTAAGGTGTAACTATTGTGGCATGACTTTGCTAAACTAGAGTACACACCACCAAATAGCTTGTTTTCAAGACTTCAACCAATTGAAGAAGTATAGCTAATAACCTTCAGGTTTACTGATGCATAAACTTCTAGATTTTTTACTTTTCTATACTATAGATATATTTTCTATAGTATAGATAGAATGAATCTATTAGCTAAATATTTTTTTTATCATTCTTTTTATCTTAGGAGAAAAATCCTACATTTATATTTTTTCTTGATTTAAAATTTTATTTATTATAAGAAAGATAGAATAAGTCTATGAACCATGTCAATCATTTTATTTTGGGAACAAAAGTCTTATAACGGTGTAAAATGTTTTATCTGTCATGACGACTGGTCATGGCCGGTCCCAAGGCCGGATAAAGGAGGAGAATTGCGTTAGGTTGTTAGCCAACGTCAAAACTATGACAAATATTCAATGAATGGATCCATTAAACTATTGTGCTAATGTTAGGTTATTTCCCGGAAGGAACGCGTTGTAAGGTCCGACTGTAACGTCTCGGCAAGGACCGCTACACCTCCAAAACTCGGGTGTAGTGCTAAACATGCAAGAGTTCGTGTTACAGGGTCCGACTGTAACGTCTGACCGCTACATCTCAATGAGAACTTGGGTGTAGTATTAAATAGACAAGAGTTCTCACATCATAGGTTGGATAAGAACAAATATGATAGAAAAACTAATAATCTAAGATTTGGAACATGGAACATAGGAACTCTCACTGGTAAATCAATGGAGATAGTAGATATGATGATTAGGAGAATAATTAGTATTTTGTGTGTACAAGAGACAAAATGGACATAAGAGAAGACAAAGATGATAGAAAACTCGGGTTTTATGTTATGGTACACTAGAAAGAGTAAAGCAAGAAATGGAGTGGGTATTATTGTAGATAGTTTGTTAAAAGATGAAGTTGTAGGAGTAGTTAGAAAAGGGGATAGAATTATAGCCCTTAAGATAATAGTGGCGAGAGAAACTATGAAGATAATTAGCGTATATGCACCACAAGTACTCTTCAAGTATATGATTGATCCTTTCGGCCTGTCTATTAGTTTACGGATGGTTAGCGGTAGAGAATTTGAGATTGATCCCCATCATATTGAACAAAGAAGTCCAAAATCTCCTAGTAAACTGTATCTCCCTATCACTCACAATATCATTAAGCAAATTGAAAAACTTTACCATGTTGCGATAGAAGAGTTCAACAGCAACGTTAGAAGGGCAAGCCGAAGGAGCCACAATAAATATTGCATATTTAGAGAATCTGTCCACCACCACTAGATGGAAGACATGCCATCAACCATTAGGAACCCACTAATAAAGTCCATAGAAATCGAAACCCAAGGTTTTTTTTGAATAGGTAGTGGTTGGAATAATCCCACTTTCTTCTTTCGCCTTGTCTTGTTGACACACTAGACAAGTTTTCATATAAGCCTCCATGTTATTTTCCATCTTAGGCCCTGTATCTTTCTTTTTGCCATCCTTCTTGCCATCTTTCTTCCATTCTCCTTTCTTATCCTTTTGGATATAATTGGATTTGGAAGATGAAGAAGTATTCAGTTTGTCTTTGTTTATGCGAATGCCCACCAAGGCATTGACAGCAACAAGTACGCTAGGCAAGTCCTTCACGTTTTGCCTCCGAAGTTCAATCTATGCCCTAGGCTATAAACTATACAAGAAATTATATAATTTGTTCTCCTCAGACATATTTTGAATATCTAGCATCAAAGAACTAAATTCTTTGACATAGTCCCTCATGGAACCATTCCGTTTGAGATGTTTTAACCCATCTCGTGCAATCCACGAGGTGTTGCCCGGAAGGAATTGATCCTTCATTTTCTTCTTCAACCGATCCCAAGTATCAATTTTCTGTCGACCTGCATTAGCATCATCCACCATGCATGTTCGCCATCATAACTTCGCATCACCAACAAGGTACATGCTTGCAATTGTCACTTTCTCGGTTTTAGGCACTTTAGCAGCCAAGGAGTATTGCTCCATATCCCATAAAAAATTTTCGAGTTCCTTGGTACTCGTGTGCCTCCAAAGGATTTGGGTTCAGAAACTCTTACCATTAAACAGTTATGCCCCCTTTCTCTACTAGAAGTCACTGTTCTTTATTATTCTTGCGAATCTGCACCAATTCCTCCATCAGAGACTCTTGAACTTGCTCTATATTGGCCTCCAGATTGAAAATCTTTGCAATCAAATTGCAAACATCTTCTCCCTCGAGGACCACACCAACCAAGGCTTCAAGAGCGCCAATCCTTTCTTTGATTTCGTGGTTGCCTCCTGCCATCTTCAAAGCTCTGATACCAATTATCATAGGGGTAATTTCTGCCTTAGAAATTTCCTACGAGGCCACCAAGTCCAACACTTGATTCATCCTACAAACGCACCACCAAAGTGCAAGAGAATGCACAAGACAAAGGCACAAAACTAGCCACAAGCAAGAACGCCCAACGTCTAGGAAAAACTCCCAACCTTTTTTGTATTCACAATAAAAGATTACAAAGTGGACTCTGAACAAATTGCTCACACATTCCTCTCTTCTTAGCCATTGCCCAACATTGCTTATTTATAATGTATAGACAGAAGTTGACTTGGCGGTTACAAGCGGTTGCAAGGCAGTTTCGTTAAATTGTCATACCATATGTCCCAACTGCCTGTCGACATCACTTGCTATGGCACCATGCCAAACATCATCCCACACCCTTATGCTTGCCCCAGGCCCGGCTCCACAAACTGGTTGCTTTGACATCATGCATAATGCTAGCTGACACGCCCGATGCATGGCCCAAGTCTTGCACCGTGGACTTAGGCAAAAACAACCTACTCTATCCCTCATGCTGCATTGCATGCGCCCGCCGTATGCCATGGCTCACCTTTTTTGCAAGCCTTGCTTGGCTAAATGCGTAGACTCTGCATGTTCAATCTTCGCATATGTTCACCACCGTCAAGTCGACCTCCTGCTCGACTTGTTCTTGGACAGCCGATGCATGGCCCAAGTCTTGCACCGCAGATTTAGTTGAAAACAGTGTTCTAAAAATCGGCCTAGGCAGCCGCCTAGGCGCTATGCGCTAGGCGCCAACCAGACGCACCGAAAACATGCTAGTCGGTCAGCCTAGGCGGCCTTGGTGCCTAGGTGGGATTAGGCGGCCCTAGGCGTTGACTAATTTGTCGAATCATCGGTTTTCATGATTTTTTTAGTTTGAGGTTTTAAATTTAAAACCCAATTAAAAAAAACTAAAATGTAACTTTTTTTTATAAGCTCTAAACTTTAGTCGAAAAAGGAAATTCATTTGTTGGCTTGCCCTAGCGGTTAGTATCGAACTTCATCTTCATCGTACTGAGTAACCAGAGCTAGAGAAATTAGAGCGAATGAAGAAGCTCATATTTCTGAGAAATTAGAGAGCTAAAAGGCTAGAGAAATCGATTTGAAAAAAAAAATTGTTGTTTGATCTTTCCTAGGGACTTGGATATAATTGAATTAAAAGTTGACTAAAGTCTCATCCTTTGGAAATGTCATTTTATCAGACAACCCTAAAGATGCTCTAGAGTGAGAGGACTTCATGAGGATGATTTTGCATCCGTAGAAGAAGAGGATCACAATGATAATATTGAGTTTATGTTCGATGAAAAATAAGTTGTTGAAAATTATGGAGAAGTAGAATGAATTTGTGATATTTTATTAGTTGTGTAATTTATACTCATTTTAAATTTGATGTTATTGTGTTGGAGTTATAGAATGTGATTTATTATATAATTTATGTTGATATCGTGGAATCCGCCTAGCGACGCCTAATCCCCGCCTAAGCGGCCTAGGCGCTAGGCGTTAGTCTGGCGCCTGACTAAAGCCTAGTGAATTTTAGAACCTTGGGCAAAAATAGCCTTCCTACTGCTCTATCCCTCATGTTTCATAGCATGCGCCCATCGCATGCCATGGCTCATCTTTTTTGCAAGCCTTGCTTGGCTAAATGCTCAGACTCTGCACGTTCAATCTTCGCATAGTTTGCCACCGTCAAGTCAACCTCCTGCTCAACTTGTTCTTGGGCAGCCCCCACGCTCTGCCGCAAATCCTGTCGATGCTTAGCATGTCTTGCATACATGCCCAACAAGCTGGATCAAAGGAGCAACGTGCCAGTCCTTGTGCCTAGCCTTGCCAACGAGTTAAGCGGCTAACACTTGACCTATTTAAGAAAGTGCTAGCAAGCTCAGTTTGGAAGGGCTTTGGAAGTTGTTGCCTAGATTTTTGGGTGAATCCCACCTTCAATTCCTAGAAGAAAAAAATCATTCTACGACCTTCAAGATACACGTTGCTTTCAACCAACTAGATGAATGGTTCATGGGTTTAGCTAATGATAAGCCAATGTGTGTGAAGAATTGCCAAACCAAGATTGTTAAAAATAGTAATTCAAATGTGACTATTCTACATGGGTATGAATCTGATATTCATTTTTTGAAAGTTTTTACACATGATCGATGAGAACTTGGCATTTGACTTGGGGTGTCAAGTGTCGACTAGTATAGACAGTTGATGAAGAGGTTCACACCTCCTGATGTGCTAAATTTTTGTTGAAAAATTATGAAATGTGTGATCATCTTTGTTTTACTCAATTTTATGCATTATCAGTTATCTAACTCTCTTCTAGAACAAGGAAAATGGAAAAAGGAGGAAGACAGAAGAATATTATACTGTAAAAAAGATGAAAGACGAGAAGGTATTGCCCCATACATATTTTTCAGAGTTTGCCTTATCTAATATCTTATAAATGATGTTTTTTCCTATTTAGTTGATCTTTCTTTTAGCAAAATGAGGGGGATATTCCTACCATTCTATGTTGTTGTGGTCAAGCATGGTGATTATACCCTCATCAATATTCATCATCATAATATTTACAGTGTACAAGCTGAATTGTGTATAGAAGGAAAGGTGAAAAAAGTTGCCCCATGACAGAGCATGGTACAGTGGAGTGTATATGCATAAGGTGAAATTAACAGCATCAAACAATCCTTTTTTGGTTGTAAATAGCAATTCAAGGCCGCATCACTTGAGTTAGATACATTATTGAAATGTCCTGATTTCTTCAAGCCAAGTAAATCAACTACTGAAGTTGAGACCTCAATGGGAGTGGACTTTGGAGTTAACATTTGGGTGTGAAGGGAGATTAAGTAGTTCAAGAATATTATACTAGTATAGGCATGTGAAATATGCCTATGGGGTGTACCATACATATGACACTAAACTACCAATGTTCAGTATCTTTGAAAAAGATGATCTTGCCTGAATTATTTTTTTACCATATGATACCAAAAATAAAAACTAATGATTGGATACCTATAGAAACCTTTTAGATAGTTAATTCATTGAATATGTTGTAGCCTTGATTCTTTTATCTTTTCATGTGTTAGGAAAAACTGATGGATTTTCCTTCAGCAAATGCTCCTATGGCTCCTAATTTTCTAACAATGCATCATATGAGTATCCATGATCGGCTTCCATCTGAAGGTTCCCATAAATTACAAATTTGTTAATAGTTTTTGTTTTGCATATGTTATCAATTTCTTTCGTTTGCACTATATCTTTTGATGAATGTATCAGAATCCTTAAATCTAACAAATTTTGCAAGTGCCCTGCATAACATACCCACATGCAAGCATGCTTTTTTATATCATGTCATGCATGAATGATTTCCATCTTGTTGTTTTTATAAGAAAAAATGTCATATCATAGCTCAAGAGTACAAAAAATGGTCTATAGTGGCTACCTATGACTGATAGTCTGATACAATATTACACCCCTAAAGACCTGTTACATGTATACACAATTTCCATCTTGTTGTTGCCATTCAAATATATCACATATCCATGTTTTCTGATCACGGTATATGTAGAATCCAACTTGACGCTGTCGGGGTGAATAGCGTTACGAATTTTACAAGCTAATAATTGAAAATAACTAAAAAGCAAACTAGAGTAGCACAGCGGAAATAAGAAATAACTTAGCATTGGTTCAATCAATGCAACAAGACAATGCAAGTATGCAAAAAACTTAACTAAAATATTGAGCATGCAAGTAATTGATCAACCAAATCAGACACGTGCAACACTTATAAAAAAATAATTCTTATTTCTTAATTTCTCCTTTCCAAAAAGCCAATGGAAAGGTGGAGAAACCTTACCGAAAAAGAATTTAAAAAGTTTAAGAACAAAAATAACAAGGCAACAACAAAGACATACAAAATATACGCTAGGTGTGGCCGATTGAAATGAAGCGCAAGTTGCAGTGTGTCGTCGTCGCAACACAAAAGACACAAGAGCACTAGAGCATGAGCTCAAGAATAAAATGAATTCAGAGTTATTTTAAAGCTTTGCCTTAAGGCCCTTTATATTACCCTTCTACGTTGTTGACATGGCAAATCCCGGTCGACTGAAGCCTCCCTGGTCGCCTGGAAGCTGCTAGCGTGTTACCAATATTTATCTGATACATAATGTTAACCGCGTTCTCGAGTAGCTTGATGACCCTCTGGTCGCCTAGAGAGGTACCAAATCTAATCTTGACCCGACTCGCTTGAATCGCTGGATAATATCATCTCACGGTCGTCTAGAAGCTGCTTCGGTCGCCCTTTGCTCTGGTTGCCCTGACCCTGATATGGTCGCCTTAGCTCTCCGATTTCCTTCATTGCGAGTTATCACCGGTCAATCGCTTGAACTCCCTTTGGTTACTTGGAACCGTTGAACTTTGCTTCCCTACAATGCTTACGCATAAAGAGTATGATATAAAATGTAAAGTTAATCACACTTACTTTAGGTCTAGGCGCTCTATTCCCAGTTGACCCATCTAGACTGAGTTGCCAAGGTACAACTCCCTTCCACTTAGACTAGTCTGTCCAGATTACTCCACTTGGACTTGTCTTGCCAAGCCTTCAGTTAGCAGTTTACTCCACTTGGACTTGTCTTCCCAAGCCTTCATCTCCCAGCTTACTCCATTTGGACTTGATTCACCTAGTTCCCAATTAGGACTTTCGTGTTTGGTTCCCAACCAAAACTTCGCTCCACTTGACTTCTAATCATGTCTTTATTTGCCTAGCTCCACTAGGACTTAGTCACTGTCTAGTTTCCAACTAGGACTTGCATTGTTTAGCCTTGCTAGAACTTTCATTGCCTATCCTCACTAGGACTTTTCCTCTGGTCAAGTAACTTGCACATGCACACTTGACAACATTTCATCAGTATACAAAGCATACTAACTTTAAACATAACCATATATCAAAACATAGGTTCGATGTTGTGGTCTAAACTTAATTTAAAGTTAGCTAAATCAACAATATTAAAAATAAATTTGTATTATATTTATGATAAAGAAAAGAATATAAATGCAATCATATATTAATGCATTTTAATGAAAGTTTTAAATTCTCCCCCTTAATATAAAACTCTCCATTAATGTAAACTCTTTAATATTGAGGAAATTTATACTAAGATTTTAAACTAAATTTTTCTCTCCCCCTTTTATATATCAAAAATAGGTATTAAGAAGTAGAAAGAAAAGCTTTTTAACCTTGGAATTTTCTACCAGAATTGTCCAATGTACGTTTAACTCTGTTTAGCTTAGTGATTCAACTAAACAAGTAGTTAGATAAAACAAGTTTCAATAATATAAGTGAGCATATAATACTTTGAAATGTAGGCTCAAATGTAGCGACTTGGTGTAAACGTCGAATATAAGTCAAACAAGTCAAGTTTAAGAAGGGTAAGTGAAATAAATATAAACCAGATAAGTCAAACATAAGTCATTAAATAACCAAGTAATAAATTTATGTAACTAATTAAGAATCCAAATGATATATCAAATTGAATCATTCTCCATTAAAGTTACACAAGTCAATATGAGTTCATCAAATCTAAGAATTATGTAAGCATTAAGCTTATAACACGGCAAAACTTAACAACTTAGGATTTAAATGATAATTAACGTAACATGACTTGAATAATTAATAGCCTTTCAAATGATAAGGTAGATATAGGTAATTTAAGCCATAGTTCAAAATTTTGCTCTATGTCGGGCGGAACGAGCGAAACTTATCGTCCTCTCGTGCACCAAAACTGGCACCAAACTAGTGACGATTTTGTCGCATCATCGCATGCGTCATGCGGCAGGAGGAATCGCGTGCGCTGGTCGTTGCGTGACAAAGGGAATCGCTACAACGTGGATAGCGTGTCACGATTCCATCGCGACATCGTGGGCACCATGTTGCGATTCCATCACGACTGAGGGAATTGATTCCTTCTGTTGATTAATCGATTCCTTTTGTCGATTAATAAAAAAAAACATTATATAATATAGGGGAGGGGCAACGACGAAGGTATCCAGCGAGTTATCAGCGACGAAGGCGATCAGCGGCGAAGGCATCTAGTGAGGCAGCGACCATCCTGACAAGTATGATTTCAATTTAAGTAAAATGCAAGTAGAGGTGCCTCGGAAGTGTACTGGAGGCGTCACGGAACGCTTCCGGCACCACCGAAAGCGTTGGGGACCAAGGCATCCCAGTGGCGCCTCCAACGGTCCAACCACACTTCGCTGTTGTCCTGAGGCATCCCGGACGCCTCGCAGGCGGCGCCATAGGTGCCGGAGGAGTCCTAGCGGTCTCGGGTGCCTCGCAGGCACCGATGGAGGAGTCACTGGACGCCTCGGGCACCGTCGGAGGAGTCGCATGACTCCAGCAGTATCGAAGGAGTTCTACGACTTCAATGGGGCTGAAGGCGTCCTGCGACTCTCTGGTGCCGCTGGACGACCATGCTGTGATGATCGTGAAGACGCGTCTTCATTGTTAAAAATTAAATATTTCGATTTAATTAATTCAAATATTTCCTAACTTAAGTGTGATATCCGGAAGAGGTTTTTATAAAACCTAATTAAATGATTCTAATAAAATATAAATATATTTAAAATTAAAAATATTAATAAATTTTATTAATTAATATTTTAAAAATTAATTTTATTGATTTAAATTTTATTTAAAAATTTTAAAAATTTCTAAAAATATAAAAAATTATAATAAATTCGATTAATATTCTTAAATAAATAAATAGTTAATTTATATAATTATTATACATAACATAGCATTTTTTAATTAATTTATATACTTATTATACATAATATTTTTTTTTTTTGTCTTAGAATGAATTTAAAATTTAGATCCATGATTATTAAGATATTTAGCTTTTTTACTTTTAGAATTTTTGCTTATTGAATATATAAAACATATATTTTTATCTTAGAATGTCTACCGACCTGTCTAGGAAATATTATATGTTCTTTATTTAAGAAATTTTGATAAAGGTATGTCAAGTTTATGATTTCTAATAAAACACTTATAATTTTGTGCACCTCTAATTATTCTAAATTGAGATAGTTGAATTATTATTATTAGAAAATTATTTTAAGTTTACTTTATAAAAATATATTATAGAAGATTGCTTGCAGGAAGTTGCTCTTTATATACTTAATTTATAAATTTACAATGATAAAGATATTTTTGACGTTATAAAATGATGATCATTATCTGAAATGTGTATTATTCTTAATTTTATATAATGCATAGTTAATGGCACCAAAATAATAATCTCATGATCTAGCTTGGAGTTACGCACATCGATTAGAAAATTGATTTCATTGGCAATGTTTGCATTGTGATATGATTGGACGCAGTGGTAGGATCACACACCTAAAACAACATCTTGCTGGTGGATATCCGGATGTTTCTAATTGTCCAAAAGTTTCTCAAGAAGTTCGTCGTGCAATGAAAGAGGAACTTGATGGAAAAAAGCATTAAAGATAAACAACAACGACAACGTAAACTTGTTGATAGTCGAAGCTCTAAACAACCAATCTATGATGAATTTAAAGGTCGCGGTGAAGTTCCAAATGACAAAGATTTTTTAGCAGCTCTTAGTGTCTCTCGAACTTAATATGAATATGAGCAAAATATGTGACATAGAAGTGATTCAACTGGTGCCGGTGGAAGTGGCTTAACTACTACAGCAACATTGGGAAGGAGTGCAAGTGTTCGTATTCCTTCAACATAAGGTTGTATTGGTCGTTTTTTTTCCTTCTATGAGACGAAGACATGCAGTTGATATTATTGATATTGATCCACTGGCATTCCCGGACCAAACTATCAAACAGACTAGGATTGATGATGCATATACAAAAGAAAGAGGGAATCAATCAGTCAAAGTATTGCTAAATTTTTTCATTTTAATCATATTCTCCCTAATACAGCAAACAACACATATTACCGTAGCATGGTGTCCAACAACAAAAAATCTGGTCCTGGTATTCAACCTCCGACTGCATATGAAATTGCCTGTTCATATTTAGATAAACAAGTGGAGGAGATCAAGACTTGGATCGTAAGAAGCAATGGAGGTTATATGAGGTTACGTTGATGTGTGATGACTGGACAAGACTTACACGGATGAGCATTATCAACTTTCTACTATACTGCAATAGAAAGGTGATATTTCATAAATCTATTGATGCAACTACAGACTATCATGATTCACCCTACATGTATCATTTGATGGATAGTGTAGTTCAAGAGATAGATGTAGAACATATAGTGCAGGTGATTACAGATAATGGTGCCAACTTTAAGAGGGCTGGAGAGTTATTGAGCAAAAGTATCAAACATTATTTTGGACGTCATGTGCAACACATTGTTTCGATTTGATTATGGCAGATATCGGTAAGCTCGATATAGTGAAGAAGGTAGTGAAAAGGGTTAATCTTTAACAAAATTCCTCAATAATCATCATTGAGTTCATGGATTAATGAGAAAAATTATTGATGGGGAGATTTTGCAACCAAGAGCGACTAGATTTGCCACTCACTTTCTCCTATTGAAATCGTTGAATCAGAAAAAAGTCGAATTGAAGACTGTGTTCTCTTTTGAGGATTGGGAAACCTCTCGATATTCTAACACAACTGAAGGTAAGGAGATACAAAAATTATTATATCTGTTAGATTTTGGGGCTATATCGCAGATATTCTTATAGCAGTAGAACCATTATACGTTATTCTACATACAGTCACTATGAACAAGAAGCCACAAATGAGCAACGTTTATCGCCTAATTCATGAAGCAAAAGAGGAAATTAAGAGACGCCTACAATCACCAATCAAGTATCAACATTACATTGTTATAATCACTATAAGATGGGACGATCAAATGGGAAAATATATTCATTTGGCCGATACATATTTTTTTAATGATAAAGATTTTTTAATATTGTTATTAATAATTATATATGTTTAATTATTGTAGGTTATTATCTCAATCTGACGTATCAATACCGTTATAATCTTAGTACAAACGATGATTTATTAGTAGCCCTCAGATATATAATATCAAGGCTATATACAAATAGAAAATCAATTGCTGAGACTATTAATGAAAATCGATTATTTCAAGAGGCATATGTTTCTTTTAGTGATTCTATCGCAGTGTCATGCAGATATAAAATGGATGCAGGTAAATATAGTAAAAATTATTACTAATAATTGTCAACAAATATAAATATTGTTTTAATTTTAATTTTATTAATCTTACAACTGAGTGGTAGTTACAATATGGAGGATCAACTCCAAATTTGAAAAAGATTGAAGTACGAATTCTTTCACAGACAACGTCTTCAAGTGGTTGTGAAAGAAATTGGTCAACTTTCTCCCTCATTCATGCAAAAGTACAAAATCATCTTTCTTATCGTCGCTTGGAGAAGGTGGTTTACGTTCAGTATAATATGCGTCTTTAACTAAGAGCAATAACAGAAGAGAATGAAGAACAAGAGCCTGGTGATGTAGACCCATTTGATATTGGATTTGTTCAAATTGAGAATAATCCAATGATGAATTGGTGGAGCGCTGTTAAGGCTGAGAATCCATTACTTGATGAAGTAGGAGACCCACCATGACCATCTCAATTTCTTACTCAACAGATTGAAAAAATACAAGCTGGAGGAGATATCCGTGAGCAAGAAGATGATGAAGCTTTGGATCAAGAATTTCGATTTTCTGGATTTCGGTCTAGACGTTCTCAAACATCCAACCCCAAACCTAACTAAAGTCCATAGATAAAGGCAAAAGCAAAGGCAAAGCTCCTGTAATTTTTACTAAAAAGAAAGAAAAAGTCAAACCTCCTGCTTTTACGAGAAGGGGTCATTTGAGAATTAGAGAAAATCCACTCGATGCAATTGAAGAGCAAGAACATGATGATCATCACCTTCTAACATATCATTCGACAAGAAGTTCGAAATGAGGATAGTGATGTTGATAGCAGTGCAAGTCCTCATGGAAGGGATGACAGTGGCGATGCATCTAGTGGTAAAAATTAGGTTCCCTCTACTCTGGCACTAGAGCCATGGACATGTGAGACAGATTACACACATGCAACTCAAGATTATGATCATGGAGCTAGAAGTAGATATGCAGGAGAGTTTAGCTGAAATTGATTCTAGCCGAAGTTCATCATACTCTCAGCCATCTTATTATAACTCTGATGCATCATATGGCGATCCATCATACCAGAGCTCGGGGATATATGCTTATCTTTATTCTGTGCTTGTACCTATACTTGTTCCGATTTCAGTGGTTCCTGTTCAAATCCATCTTCCACTGATGAATTGAGGTACGTTGATAGACATGTGGAGAAATCAATATCAATATTGCATGTCATGGGATGATTATATAATCTAGGCGTTGAAGACCTATGAAATTGACCTAAGCAGAATGTTGTAAGAATCAATGCTTCCATCTTATTCACATCACTCCTTTTGGTATTAGTAAAGTAATATATTATGATGTATCAATTTTAATTCAAATTATTGATAAATTAATTTTCTTTAAAGAAAACTATATATATATATATATATATATATATATATATATATATATATTTTTAACTGTTCAATAATTGAGAATTTATATAAAATCAATATACAACTTATTTTTAAATTATACACAATAAATGTATTTATCTAATAATTACTATATATAAGTAAAAAAAATACTGAAACCGTATCCAAGGTTTGGAATACCGTTTCGTGCCGGGCGGCACGGACGGTTTTTACCGTTCCGTCGCCCGGCCGAAACCGGCACTCGACACTCAGAAGTTTCGGCGCGTGATACGCGCAGGCGTGGCGTTGTGCTTTCGGCGCTTGTTGATGGGCGCTAGCACGCGCGAGAGTGTCGCGATCGATTACAGAAGGAATCGATTCCTTCTGTAATCGATCGCGCGACAGAAGGAATCGATTCGATTCCTTCTGTCGCTCGCAAAAAACCTATAAAAACGTACCAGCGATCGATTAGCAGCAGCGAGCAGCGGAGAGGCGAGGCGGCGAGGCGAGGCGAGGCGAGGCGGCGAGGCAAGGCGCGGCGAGGCGTGGCGTGGCGTGGCGTGGCGAGGCGAGGCAAGGCGAAGCGAGGCGAGGCGAAGCTAGGCGCGGCGAGCAGCGGCGACGCGCGACGAGCAGCGAGGTACGATTTCGTTATGCATCGAAGGCGGCGCCGAAGGAGTCGCCGGACGCCTCCGGCGGCGCCAGAGGCGTCCGGCGACACCTTCGGCGCCGCCGGACCCCTGCGATCCACCGCTGACGAGCGGCGTGATCCGCCGGCGCACGGCGCCGGCGTGCCCGCGTGCCCGCGTGCCCTAACAGAAGGAAATTAAATATAATTTAAATTTATAACAATTCCTTTAAATTTTCTCAAAAAAATTAAAATATATAAAAAAATTAAAATTTTAATTAATATTCTGAAATTTTAATTTTCAATGTTTTAAATTGTATTTAAAATTTTTTTAAAAATTATAAAAAATCTGTTTAAAATTTTTATAAAAAATTATAAGAAATCTGATATATATTATAATATTTTTTATTATTTAAAATTTAATTTAAATTTTTTTAATAATAATAATAATTCAGATTTATATTCTAATACTCTAAAAAAATAAAAATTATAAAAAAAACTAATAAATTAAATTTATATTTTGATATTTTTATTATGTTATATTTTTACAAATAATAATTAATTAATTAATTAATTAATTTGTATAATTATTATATATAAAGTAACATCTTAAAGATAATTTATATATTTATTATAGATAATATTTTTTATCTTGGAATTAATTTAAAATTTGGATCCATGAATATTAATTTTTTACTTTTGTAATATGTTTAAAAATATTACAAGTCTTTTATTTTAAAAATTTGGACATGTTTATGATTCCTAATAAAACACTTATAATCTTGTGCAATTCTGATCAATCTAAATTGAGAAAGATAAATTAATATTTTTAAGAGATTGTTTCAAATTTCATAAGTTGTTGTTTATAGTTTATATACTTAATTTGTAAATTTACAATGATAAATACATTTTTGACATTATAAAATGATGATCATTACCTAGAAATGAATATTATCCTTACTTTTTTTTATAATGCATAGGTAATGGCACCAAAACAACAATCTCATGATCCAGCTTGGAGACACGCACGTCGATTAGAAAATCGATTCCATTGGCAATGTTTGCATTGCGATATGATTGGACGCGGCGGCGGGGTCACACGCCTAAAACAACATCTTGCTGGTGGATATCCGGATGTTTCTAATTGTCCAAAAGTTTCTCAAGAAGTGCGTCGTGCAATGAAAGAGGAACTTGATGGCAAAAAAGCATTAAAGTATAAACAACAACGAGAACGGGAACTTGTTGATAGTCGAAGCTCTAAAGAACCAATCTATGATGAAATGGAAGGTCGTGGTGAAGTTCCAAATGATGAAGACTTTTTAGCAGCTCTCAATGCCTCTCGAACTCAATATGACTATGAGCAAAATATGCAACATAGAAGTTGCTCTGGTGCTAGTGGAAGTGGCTCAACTACTGCATCAACATTAGGAAGGAGTGCAAGTACTCGTATTACTTCAACACAAGGTGGTATTGGTCGTTTTTTTACTTCTATGGGACGAAGACGTGCAGTTGATATTGCTGATATTGATCCACTAGCATTTCCAGACCAAGCTAGCAAACAGACTAGGATTGATGATGCATATTCAAAAGAGAAGAAGAAATCAATCGGTAAAAGTATTGCTAAATTTTTCCATTTTAATCATATTCCCCCTAATGCAGCAAACAACACATACTACCGTAGCATGGTGTCCAACATCCAAAAATCTGGTCCTGGTATTCAACCTCCGACTGCATATGAAATTGCCGGTCCATATTTAGATGAACAAGTGGAGGAGATTAAGACTTGGATCCTATCATGCAAGAAACAATGGAGCTTATATGGGGTTACGTTGATGTGTGATGGCTGGACAGGACCTACACGGATGAGCATCATCAACTTTCTACTATACTGCAATAGAAAGGTGATATTTCATAAATCTATTGATGCAACTACAGACTATCATGATGCACCCTACATATTTCGTTTGATGGATAGTGTAGTTCACGAGATAGGTGCCGAACATATAGTACAGGTGATTACAGATAATGGTGCCAACTTTAAAAGGGCTGGAGAGATATTGGAGCAAAGGTATCAAACATTATTTTGGACACCATGCGCAGCACACTGTATCGATTTGATGATGGCAGATATCGGTAAGCTCGATATAGTGAAGAAGGTAGTGAAAAAAGGTCAATCTTTAACAAAATTCATCTATAATCATCATTGGGTTCATGGATTAATGAGGAAATTTATTAATGGGGAGATTCTGCGACCAGGAGCGACTAGATTTGCCACTCACTTTCTACTGTTAAAATCGTTGAATCAGAAAAAAGTCGGATTAAAGGCCATGTTCTCTTCTGAGGATTGGGAAGCCTCTCGATATTCTAACACGACTGAAGGTAAGGAGGTGCAAAAAATTATTATGTCTGTCAGATTTTGGGACTATATTGCAGATATTCTTATAGCAGTAGAACCATTGTACGTTGTTCTACGTAAAGTTGATATGGACAAGAAGCCACAAATGGGCAACGTTTACTGCCTAATTCATGAAGCAAAAGAGGAAATTAAGAGGCGTCTACAATTACCGACCAAGTATCAACATTACATTGATATAATCACTAAAAGATGGGATGATCAAATGGGAAAACCTATTCATTTGGCCGGTACGTATTTTTTAATGATAACGAATTTTTAATATTGTTATTAATAATTATATATGTTTAATTATTATAGGTTATTATCTCAATCCGGCATATCAATATCGTTATAATCTTGGCACAAATGATGATTTATTAGTGGCCCTCAGACATGTAATATCAAGACTGCATACAAACACAGAATCAATTGCTGAGACTATTAATGAAAGTCGATTATTTCGAGAGGCATATGGTTCTTTTAGTGATCCTATTGCAGTTTCATGCAGATATAAAATGGATGCAGGTAAATATAGTAAAAATTATTACTAATTATTGTCAACAAATATAAATAATTATTTTAATTTTGTTCTTATTTTTCTTACAGCTGAGTGGTGGTTATAATATGGAGGATCAGCTCCAAATTTGAAAAAGATTGCAGTACGAATTCTCTCACAGACAACGTCTTCAAGCGGTTGTGAAAGAAATTGGTCAACTTTCTCCCTCATTCATACAAAAGTACGAAATCGTCTTTCTTATCGTCGCTTGGAGAAGATGGTCTACGTTCATTATAATATGCGTCTTCAACTAAGAGCAATAACAGAAGAGAATGAAGAACAGGAGTCTGGTGATGTAGACCCATTTGATATTGGATTTGTCCAGACTGAGAATGATCCAATGATGGATTGGTGGAGCGCTGTTGAGGCTGAGAATCCATTACTTGATGAAGCAGGAGACCCACCACGACCATCTCAATTTCTTACTCAACAGATTGAAAAAATACAAGCTAGAGGAGATATCTGCGAGGAAGAAGATGATGAAGCTTTTGATCAAGAATTTCGATTTTCTGGATCTCGGTCTAGGCGTTCTCAAACATCACAAACCCAACCAAAGTCCATAGATAAAGGCAAAGGCAAAGCTCCTGCAATTTTTACTAAAAAGAAAGAAAAAGGCAAACCTCCTACTTTTATGGGAAGTGGTCCATTTAGAATTAAAGACAATCCACTCGATGCAATTGATGAGCAAGAACATGATGACAGTGATGAAACACCATCACCTTCTGATACTATAGTCCGACGAGAAGTTCGAAATGAGGATAGTGATGTTGATAGCAGTGCAAGTACTCATGGAAGTGATGACAGTGGTGATGCATCTAGTGGTAAAAATTATGTCCCCCCTACTCTAGCACCAGAGCCATGGACATGTGAGAAAGATTACACACATGCAACTCAAGATGATGATCATGGAGCTAGAGGTAGTACTATTCAATATCAACGTCGATATAAGGGTGACAAACAAAAGAAAGCTCATAATTATCAAGATATGCGGGAGAGTTTAACTGAGATTGATTCTAGTCGAAGTTCATCATACTCGCAACCTTCTTATTATAACTCTGATGCATCATATGGTGATCCGTCATACCAGAGCTTGGGGACGTATGCTTATCCTTATCCTTATCCTGTGCCTGTACCCGTTCCGATTTCAGTGGTGCCAGTTCAAATCCAACATCCAGTGATGAATCGAGACACGCTGATGAACATGTGGAGAAATCAATATCAATATTGCATGTCATGGGATGCTTATTTAATCTGGTCATTGGAGAACTATGGAGTTGACCTAAGCAAAATGTCGCAAGAACCAATGCTTCCATCTGATTCACGCCACTCCTTTTGGTATTAATAAGGTAACATATTATGATGTATTAATTTTAATTCAAGTTATTCCTAGATCAACTTTTTTTTAAAGAAATCTATATTTAATTATTTTTTCTAACCATATTAAGTTGTTCAATAATTAAGAATTTATATAAAATTAATATACAACTTATTTTTAAATTATACACAATAAACATATTTATCTAATAATTACTATATATAAATACAAAAATACCGAAACAGTATCGGCACGGCACGATACGATACCGAAACCGTATCGTTCCGGTCCGGGACCGAAACCTCGACACGGGTCGAGATTTTAAACCTTGACCGTATCAATACGGCACGATACCGAAACTGTATAGTTCCGGTCTAGGACTAAACCTCGGCACGGGTCGAGATTTTAAACCTTGATTTAAACTCTAAGTAAGATACGAATTGAGTAAATAATAATCTTAGAATCAACTCAAATAATCTTAAATATCCATTAAGTAAGTTAAAACATAATAAGCTACTCGTGTAAGTTACAAGTAAGCTTTATAGTCAAAATCATAATGTAATACTTGTAAGCATAAACATGTGCATCAATTAGATATGCACAAGTAAGCATTGAAAATTTATTAAGTTAGACACAACTTGGTAAAATAAGTTAAGACAAGTGAACATGTATCATGACTATAACTTAATGTGAATAAGTAATCATGTATCTAAACAAATAAACTAAGTATCAACATCTGAAGTTAAGTTTGACTTTAAAGCCAAAAGAAGTCAACATTAGACAGGTCAAATAAGTCAAACTAGTCAAACCTAACAAGACCTAAATCCTAGTTTGAGTAAAACTAAAAGTTAACTCCCCTAAATTAGAGGTTTATTTCTTCTCGTTCAAAAATTCTATCTTCTTCTAGGTTTGGGCTAGAGTTAACATGAATTGAATCCATATAATGAACATGATATTTAGGGATCCAATACGGATTATATCCTAAATGATTATGACTTATTTTCTTCCTTTATCCAAAAATGTCTTCTTGTTGTGTTGTAGGACACTTGTGTGAGAAATAAGATTAGTTAACCATGTATATGTGAAGACTGGTTAAACTCTCAAACCCATGATTTTAGCTACACCTTAATAAGAAGGTGAAGAGTTGATATTTATCTCCACCTTAACGAGAAGTTAGAAGAATTGATATTCATCTTTATAAATACCCATACACCTAAGAGAAGAAGTATATTTTAAGAAATGAGAAGGAAGGAGAAGAGTTGATATTCATCTCTGCTTTGACAAGGAAGGAGAAGTATATTTTAAGAATTCCACTGTTCTCATCGCTTCTTCAATTTCTAAGGATTACTATAAGTGGACTTATTATTCAAATACTATTGATTCAAAAACTGTTTCATTCAAATACTACTGTTTCACTACTATTGTTATCGACTACTATTATTATCGATTACTGTCATTATTGAATTTTGAGGCACTAAATTGTTTATGAACTAAATGGTATGGATATGTATTCTGGAACCGATAATGAAATCGAGAATAGAGAACAAGTCGTGTTATGGGGATGGTGAATTTGCTTCAATTACTGACAGGAACACTAGGAGTCCGTTGCAATAATGAACTATTAGATTTAAGTGAATGTAATTCAATTAGTTTCGAATTGTGTAAAGATTAGTTTTTTTACAATTCCTATACTACTGAGGCTGGTTCTTAAATTTTATGTTAGAAAGCAACGCCGATGTGGCAGTTAAGTGGTATCAGAGCGAGGTTCAACCTAGGCTGATACATTACATTTGGTGTTTTGGGTGTAGGAAAATGGCCAGTGCAACTAATGTAACCAGGCAGTTAGAAAGAAAGGTCGAGGAACTTAAAAATGCCTTGGCGTATGAACGATGGGAGAATGCCAGTTTACTAGAATTAAGAGACCACCTTTAAGTTGATGTAACACGATTCGCCTTCTATCACCACACTAAAGAGAAGCAACTCAAGGACGCACACAAGGAGTTGCGAGAGGCACACAAAATAATTAGAGGACTTACTGCTCTCAAAAATTCACTATTAGAGCAAAAACAAAATCTGCAACAATGGATCATATCCAACAGGAGTTTAATGATTACTGCGATCAAATGGAGGACTAAGTACTAGAACTTCAAGGCACTATTGAAGCCCTTGGTGATCAAAACACGACCTTAATTGAAGTCATCGAGCAATAACATGGAGAGGGCGATAATGAGAAAGAGGATCTCGAAGAGGACCTTATGGAAGAAGAGGATTTACGAGATGGAGAGATAATATACTAGGTAATAGATATTTGAGAATTAGAATAGATTACTCCAAAGTCTACTTAGCTTCATGAATAGTTTGTATATAATCTTTGCAAACGAATAAAAAAAATAGAAGAGAGAAATCATCATATAAATGACCTTTTCTACTCTTTCCTAGCATTACGTTGCATATCCCAACACCTATTCTAAGAATATCATAATCTTGTAGGAAATGGTAAGAAAACCACTACGAGATAACCATAACCCACGTGATGTTTACCCAAGAGAAAATAATAACAAAGCAGGCAGTAGGAGACAACCATCACCAAGAGCACAAGGCTTAAGTCGCGAAGACCTAGTGGCTATAGCAACAATGGTGGTGACCACACTTCAAGGATTTGTAAACCTAGCTACTAATCAACCACCACCACCAGTCTCTCAGCCTAATTGGGATTAAACATCATTATGAGTCTCTTCGGAGGGCACGAGTGCCTAGCTTCGATGGGAACTCAGACCCAGAGGTTGGACAAAACTGGTTGGAGATAGAGAATCATCTTCAATTGCTAGAAGTTCCCTAAAAAATTAAAGTGGTGGTTGTAACCCCATTTCTGATAGACAAAGCTACAAAGTGGTGGAAGAGCATTGCACCTTCCATGGCGGAAGGGGGACCAATCACGTGGCAAAGGTTTCGAGAAGCCTTTTTGAGGCAATATTTTCCAACTGCCATATAACTTCAGAAGCTGACTGAATTTGAAAACCTCACTCAAGCTCCAAATATGTTAGTAATGGAGTATATGTCCAAGTTCCACGCACTAGGAATATATTCTCCAGTGATTATAGCGGGCGAGACATTAAAACTCCATCGTTTTAAGAAGGGTCTGAATAGTAGGATTCAATCGACTCTAGCAATGTTCGAGCCAAGGGATTTTGAAGAGTAAATGGGAGGCAACAATTTGAGCTAAGACAGATATCAAACGGTGAGAAGAGGAGAATAGATTGAAAAGACCACACACGAGTTACGACTCCTCCTGCAATGGACAAATGCCCAAAAGGCTAGATATTTCAAACCACCAACCTAGAGGACCTGCGCATCCTCGAATCAACCAGGAGGCCAAGATGTGCCTGGCTTGAGGATTTGCACATTCTGGGGAGTGTCGCAAGAAGATAGGAGTGTGCTTCCAATGTGGACAAGTGAGACATCATATCGCTCAATGCTCTTATCTGGAGTGACAGGATGGAGGTTCTAGCAATGGTGTAGGTACAAGGGCTCCGGGGATAACAAAGTAGCCATAAATGCTCGTGTATATGCCATAATCTAGGAAGAAGCAAATACAGTTAATGATGTTGTGGCAGGTACCATTCTAATCAACAATCTACCTGCTTTGTATTGTTTAATTATGGTGTCATACATTCATTTATCTCTAAGAGATTTGCTAAGAAAGTAGAGGGTAAACCAGAAAACCTAGAAGAACCTTATAAAGTAGCGACGTCAATGAATAAGACTTTAGAAACATACACTCTATATAGGAATTGTAGCGCCCAAATAACAAATCAAGTGTTTAGGGCTGATCTGATTCAACTCTGCATGGTAGAATTCGATGTGATTTTGGGGATGGATTGCCTAGCTAAAAATTATACATTGGTGGACTGTCATTCTAAGATTGTTCAACTATAAACCCCAAATCAAGAGGAGATTATTTTCCATGGTAAAGTTAAGGAGCATAAATCTCTCTTATCCGCTTCTCAAACCTAGAAAGTTATGAAATGTGGGGAGGAAGTATACCTTGCAATGATAAGCGAGGTAAAGGGAGACTCCGAGTTAAGAATAGAAGATATTCCGATAGTAAGGGAGTTCCCAAATGTTTTTCCGGACGAACTACTAAGGTCACTTCCTGATCGGGAAATCAAATTCGAGGTCAATATAGTGTCGAATGCCACGCCAATTTCAAAGGCTCCATACCGAATGACTGAATTAAGGAACTCAGGGAAAAACTTCAAGAACTACTGGATAAGAAGCAGATAAGGCCAAATGCATCACCATGGGGAGCACCAGTGTTGTTCATAAAGAAAAAGGATAGCAGCATACGGTTGTGCATCTATTTCAGGGAATTAAATAAGATCACAATTAAGAATAAATATCCTTTACCGAGAATTGATGACCTATTAGCTAAAGTGTATTTAAAGCTCGATTTAAGGTCAGGATACCATAAGTTAAAGATTAAAGGGGAGGATATTCTGAAAACATCCTTTCGAACGAGATATTGGCATTACGAATTTATGGTAATGCCATTTGGATTAACAAACCCTCCCCCGACATTCATAGACCTTATGAATCGCATCTTCAAGTCATTCCTTGATAAGTTCGTGATAGTATTCATCGATGATATACATTTACTCATCAAGTGAAGAAGACCACGCAGGACACCTCCTGCTCACACTCAAAACTCTTTGTGAGAAATAATTATATACCAAGTTCAAGAAATGTGAATTTTGGTTACAGAGTGTAACTTTCTTGGGGCATATCATATCGGAGGGCTTATCAGTGGGCCCAAAGAAAGTGGAGGCAATATTAGAATGGCCACAGCCGACGACTGTTACCGAGGTTCGAAGTTTTTTAGGATTAGCCGGCTACTATTAGAAATTCATTGAAGGATTTTCCTCAATAGCCATATATCTGACCAAACTCACACAGAAAACTTCTAAGTTCAATTAGGATGAGAGATGTGAGGGAAGCTTTGAGACCTTAAAAAAGAAATTGACGTCAACACTAATATTGGTTATACCCATCGAAGGCAATGGTTTTACCATCTATAGCAATGTTTTGAAAAGAGGCCTGGGGTGCGTGCTTATGCAAGATGACAGGGTGATTACATATGCATCAAGACAGTTAAAATTATATGAGTAAAATTACCCCACCTACAAACTCGAGCTGACAACAGTAGTCTTTACTTTAAAAATTTAGAGACACTATTTATGCGAGGTTAAGTGAGAGATCTTTACATACCACCACCAGAGCTTCAAATACTTATTTACTCAAAAGGAATTGCATATGAGACAGAGACGGTGGATTGAGCTTCTCAAGGATTATGATCTTACTATCAATTACCATCCAAGAAAAGCGAACAAAGTGGCAGACGCTTTGAGCTGTAAAAGCTTAGGAAAAATGATTTTTGTCTCAGTGTCGATCGAATCATGCATACATGAAAGAATCAAAGTAGGCCAAAACTAAGCCCTAATTTGATAAAACTCAAAGCGCTCAAGATGGAAAAACCTTAGAATTTCAAGTAGATGGTAATGACATACTTTGGCTGAGAGAACGACTATGTGTGCCAGATATTGACAACCTTCGAAAGGAAGTACTCTTCGTGGCATACAAATCTCAATTCACCTTCAAAGCAAAAAAATGTATAGACTTGAAGAAAAGATTCTGGTGGTGTGGAATAAAGCAAGACGTAGCAGACTTCGAGGCTACGTGTTTGGTGTGTCAACAAGTGAAGGCAGAATACCAACGACATGGATTCTTATAACCATTAGAAATCCCTGAATGGAAATAGGAATATATTATCATGGATTGCTTCATGAAGTGTTTCTATGGTTGGTTAACTGACCTCATGATGATCTATTAATATTCTAATGGAAACAGAATTCCCTGAACAGATAATAGTAAAGATTCTATCTTGTTTGAATCAAACTATGATTGTGCTATGACCTGAAAGGCACCGTTTATATGTAAGGGATAGTCTTCTTGTTCGTGACAATGTCTATCGCTGCATCGTAAACATAGCGTAGTACCACTAAAGAATGCATAAGGTTGTAACAATAATATATTCTGACAGGTTTTTTAACAATGTAAAAATATATTGACACAATGTCTTACTCATGATGACAAACATAACTAATCAGTGCTGAGTAACATAATTGGACTCATGATGATAAATGAGAAAATACACAAAAGTAAAATATATGAAATAAACAATCCATGCGATAGGAGAAATAAAATGAATGAACACTGATAAAACCATCTTAAATATTGTGATCAGGTGTCTCTGAGCATGATCATCTTGAAATACTATCCAAACCTTAAAGATCACCTTAAGTCTGTGAATCTAGAGGTTAAAGAAAAAGTGGAGAATGAGCATACAAGCATAAAGTGGGATGAGAAAAGATATGCATGATATCATATGATAGAAGGCAACAAAACTCTACAATTGCTGACTCATATTCTTTTAGCATCATAACATCATTAAGTAATTCTCATTATTTTTCTTTTTTTCCTTGTTAAATAGTTTTATCATTTTCCTATATTTTCTCTTTTACACTATTACACATTTTCCCATCTTGTGTTACAATAAAAATCAACATAATTTATAGAGAGGACGAACAACTCACAATCCATCTATTAAAGGATACATCATATATAAAGGTGAACAACCTGCAATCCACATGATACAAAAGTCCATCATATAAATATAAAATAGACGGTGAACAAATATATATATATATATATATATATATATATATATATATAAGGATGAACAACCCACAATGCACTCAGTGAGAAAAAAACATTTTATGTAAAATGATTGAAGCTTATAAACGTGCAATAGGAATCAATCATCCTTTTTGAGTGTGGAGTCAATGCTCTATAATATAAGTAATTCAGTTGATTTCTTAAATCAACACAAGTAGTTGTTAGTTCCTTAAGTGTGCAGAGCCAAAGCTCTATGATATAAGTGTTACATTCGTTATAATCGCATGATTTGTGTGAAGCCGCTAAAGGTCTATATTATAACTTATCTATTATTTTGTTAGTTATCATAATTCTTTACTTAAGACTGCCAAGTTGAAGTTTTATATTATAATTTATCTATTATTTTGTTAGCTATCATAATTAATTGTGTTGCAACTCATCACGTTCCCATGGTAGTTAAGTTGTTTTGAGGTACTACCTTAGGTTTTCATATTTTATAGTCATCTCTTGGTAATCATCTTTTTATTAGTAAGTCTTAACTGGGAATAAACAACTATGACTAAAAACGAGCAAACAGTATAGGAGTATAGGAGAGAGGCTTTAAGGCAAAAGAGTATAAATGAGTTTATAAGTATTTTTTTCCCCCTAAAATAATATCATTTTTAATTTCATAGCATCTATTTCATCAATTTAATCATGCACAAGATAAATTTGGGAAACCTAAGGGACACCCACCCACATGATCAAACACCTCAATCACATTAGCTTGCCCCAAGACAACTCTAAACTCCTACAACAGGTAGATTTGTTAAGACACACCCAAAGAAAATAGGTGTCGTAACCTATATATAATATTGGAAGTTAAAGTAAGAAGATAAACTATGAACACCAACTCTATATTTTTTATACAAGTTTACTAGGCATATGATTATGTATTGGCATGTCACTTCATCTTGTTTCTTGTCATGTTAGTTCATATGTTGTCTATTATTTTCTATTACTTAATTTCTTAGATGGCCTGCTTTGGTTGCAGAAACGAAGAGTCTTCTTGAGAAAAATGAAAAATGTTTAAGACAGATTGCAAGGAATCTTGAGGGAGGCCTGGTCTGTTATTCTATATTCCTTTTTGTTTTTCATTTTGTACTCACATAATGATTTTGTTCTTTTGTTTGCTTTTTGTTGAGTTTCAGATTGTAGCTCAGAACAACTATAAAATGGCCGAAATACTAAGTGATATGTTGGGTGCTTTTTAAGGGATTCATACACGTTTGGTTCAATTTTACCAAAATAAAGAGAATTGGTTTTAGAAAAAAAACATTTATCTCATCTTGCTAATCTCTAATTGTGTATTTCTATTTTAATAGATTTAAAGCCCTCAATTGGACCTCATTGATATGTTGAATAATTTTCTTAAACCATCCAATGGCAGGCATTAAAAGACAACCTTTGATAAAACCAAGTACAATGATTCAGAAAAGAAAATGCTAAGTGCTCCTTTTTTGCAAGGCAAACCATAAACTACATGTGTCATGATACTTTTCTTGTGCTGACAAATGTTTTACCAATTTAAGGTGAACAAGATGAGCTGGTGAAGAGGTTCACATGGTTAGTTTTGTTTGAATTGTCCTTTGTTCTTTTTGAACAATGAAGATTCAATTCAATTTGAGATTTTGTCAAAAACCATAGCATCTTGGATAACAAGAGTGGTTGTTCAAGAATAAAAAACTTGGATGCTTCTCATATATCATAATATCTCACTTGTTGGGTGCTCCTTTTATAGACAAGTGGATGTGCTGAAGCCAGCTACTTCATGAATATTTAATGAGTATGAGCACAATCAACTTTCTTATTCCTACTAAAAGGGCAATTCAACTTCTTGTTCTGCTCTGGTTAGCTCAATTTTGTGAGAATGTTCAAGGAACATTTTAATAATATCTTGATCCCTATTAGATCAAGTATTTGGATGTCTCACTTAAAAAATGTTTTCTCCATAAACCAAATTTACATTTCCCTAGAGTATGTTCATTTTGTTTGACATTTTTGCAAGACTAATCATCTTTTGTGCTTGCCCCAACTATTTTGGGTAGGTTACAATATGATGTTAGCTATAGGTAAAGACTAAATTATGAATGTATATCCTTATGCACATTCAAGTAAAAAAACGGTGCATGAAACTTCTGCCAATGTGAGGTCCGGGAAGGGTCGGAGCACATTGTACATAGTCTTACCGTTGCACACTCCAGTAAGAGGCGTTTCTACAACTTGAACCCAAGTTTAGCAACAACTTTACCGTTGCACACTCTAGTAAGATTGACAAAATCATTTTAGTGCTAATTCATGGGCTATAGCAAAGTTGATAAACTTTCCTCTTCGTTTTCAAAAAGTACAATATGTAGGAAAGTTCACATAGATCTGCTTCTCTGTCACTGTAATTCCTTCACTTATTAGATACATTATTCTACCTGTTCTTCATAGTGGAGAAGCTCTATTGTAGTAAATATTTCTTACCTTGGTGAAGTTGACCTTTGTCGCTTATGAGGGAATAGAATGGATGAAAGTGATCACTAGAACAATTAATTTGAGTGAGTAGATCTGCTTGCCATATTTCTGATTTCAAAGTAGTGATTGTGGGTCATGAAAGAAAGGATTTACCACCTAAGAAACAAAGTGGATGCCTTAAGTTATCTTTGTGTTTCTGCGCAGCTGCCTGTGTAATTTATTCACGGAGCTGATTTGCTGGAAGTGAGTCGTTCACATTGCTTCTAGCCAGAGAACACGAAAACAAGGTCCCTATCATTGTGCCCTTGCTACCCTGTGCAAACATGGCATCATGATCCTTCTGTTTATGAAATGTGTTGTGACTGACACTATTATGTTGTCTTGATCGTTCTTGTCAATTTGTGTCTCATCTTTGAAACTTTCCTGGTTACTACTGTTATCTAATATGCTCTCTACATTCCAGATGCAAGATAACATAAGTTTATTTCATTACATGCGAAATAATATTGCAACCGTGGAGAATAGGTAGTATGTGGTCTTTTCCTTTCTTCAATCTCCTATCTGTATGCTCTAATTCTTTTCGTAATCATCGCATGCTTTCTCCAGAATAACTATCCTCTCTAGAGGAATGAACCAAAATCCTGGGTCACTGCAGCAGGTACCTCCCATTCCAATAACTGTAAATGATGAGCTTCTCAGCAGTCTTATACCGCTTGATCAACATGTGAGTTTCTATTTCTCTATATTTGTTTCTTAACTGAAATTTACTTGTTTCATCTATATATTTTTATTTTTTAACCACCTATGATAAGTATGGAGTCCTGGGTACATTAGAACTTGAACCTTCGGATTTGATCATTTTAGTCATAATCTGTTTTTTATCCAAAGCTTATGCAAAAATGCTATTAGTTCTAGTCTTCTTGCAATTTTGAAGTGCATCGCTGCCAACATGGTTTAACTGGAGGCTTAACCAACCTATCATCGACTTTCTAAACATGATGGCGCTTACAACTGAAACTTGAAAATTTCAGATGTTTTTGCAAATTTGAATCTCTTGTTAAATCTGGTTGATGACATACTACATTGATTATGCTCAATTAAAATTTGGGGTCGATTGTACGGTTGATGGATTAGTGTACACCTTCAATAAGGTTGGTTAAAATCATTTGTTGTCCCCACGAGATGTCCACTAGAAGGTGATAGACTTACTATAATAGGCCAGGGATCCAATCCTAGTGGGTGCATGTCTTCGGGGAAAAACTCTTCTCATCCCCTAACCACTTGACGGTCGGTTATAAGCTGACCCCATAATTTATCTCCCTTCACATAACCTGGGGACGAGCTGTGAGGGACGCTTGGGGTGAGTGTAATCATCTTTTGTTATAATATTAAAATTATTTGTTGTTCATAGTCAAATTGGTCACCATATGGTAGAAATTGTCATTGTAAACAAGGGTTTAATCCTGGTAAAAATCATGTGACCATGCCCTCCCATATGGGGCTCATTTGGATTTCCTGATTTATCTCTCTACATATGGTTGTGGGGTTAACTGTGTAGGGTGCCCAGGGTTGACGTATAACCTTTTTGTCTTAAAATCATTTGCTGATTAATGGCCTAGTCTAGGAGATTCGATAAATGTTTGTCGGAGCATGGAACTTGAGTGGACTCTAGCATTACTTTTGATCTGCCTAGGTCCCTTGTCGTAGGTACCAAATGACCGTCTCTTCCATTATAAATAGTTATCCAAAAGCTAGTCATAGTTTGTGAAGACAGCTTATTCGGCAATACTTCCTCAGAAATCTTGGCTGTTCTTGGTTCTTCTTCTGCAAATCTGAAACAAATAGAAACATCCTGGATGCCGGTTAGTGGGGTAAGTTGCAGAAAATTATGTGATTTTGAATGATCAATAAAAAACATATCATGCAATGTTACATTTGATGCAAATATTGAAGTGTTCTTGTTAGAAGTACTTAAATTAACAGGAGTTCACATGTGATGTAACTAAGTTCTTGGTGTTAACTCACTAAGTTGTTTGATACTGGATTTGTGTTAGCTAATTGAAGATAGCTTATAATTCCATGGCACGATTAGCGACTTAACAACTATTCCTTTTCGCTTCAACTGCAAAAAGGTTAATATCAATGTGCCTGGAAGCAGCCACTTGCAGTTGGATCCAACATGCTTCAGACCTAATATAGAATGATCTCAATGATCTAGTCATGCAAAATGCTCTCGGAAATGCTGGACAGGCTCACTCAGCTGTCGACATTATGTTTTCCCGTGAGATGATCTGATGGAGAGCCAGAGATGTACTGAACCAGGCCCGAGGCAACAAAAAAATCTCTCCTCTCCTCTAAGGCTATGGCTGTAGCCTTATCCTCATCCTTAAATTTATTATCCAAAATATTTGTATTTATTTACTGCAACAATAGGAGTCACATGTTCGGATGTAAGGAAATAATGGTCTTTTCTTTTATTCCCTATTTTTTCGGTTGAATTGACAAGTTTCGTCAAGATGCTAAAATATTGTTTTATAATTTCTTAATTTTTCAGAGTGTGTTAAGCAGTCTGGTCTTAATCAAAATGCTTGAGCCAAATTGTTATTGCAAATCAATTCTTTAAATTTTTTTTATGTCAGCTCTGCCTACCTTAAACCACTTCACTACTCATATTCTAGCTTTATCTTAACTTTGTACTCAGGTTAGCTCAACCTTGGTTAACTGACTTAATCAAACCTATCTCATTTCAACTCTTGATAGTTGGATCGAACTAGATTTGATCCTCTACTCAGCTTGACTGAAGTCTTCTCGACCTAGTCTCGTAGACAATTCTCAGAGTTTTTAAGTTCTACAGTGGACTTAAAAAAAAGTTATTTAGACTTGAGGGAAAACACTAGCATGAAGAAAAGAGGTAAAAAGATGAAGTTAATTCATAATTCACTTAACTCGCACATTGGATTGTGATGCTACCTTTCATGCGCTTGGACCACTCCTCTCGCATTCTCCTTAGAGTTGTGGTTGCATCCATTCTCTAGCAGGCTGAGCCTTGGTGTCTCGTGAGTCAACATGCATCAGCAGGCGTTAGCTGAGCCAACATGACCCCTTCTGTGGTCAAGTCAGCAATGAGTTGAGAAATAAGACTCACGGGTGCGCGAGAGAGAAGAGTAGCTTGGTCAAGTCAGGTCAGCAATGAGTTGAGAGATAGGACTCATGGGTGCACACGAGAAAAGAGTAGCCTCTATATTGTTGGAATCGAATTTGAAATTCAGATATCGTGTTTCCATACTCTTATGTGCAACGAAAATTTAAAATTTTAATTATGATTTAATAATTAAATAAAAGGAGTGTTCGTATGATTTTTTTAAAAAAATATAAGCATCATCTTTATCTAAGCATGCATTACAATCTAACCGTTCAAGTAAGATCGTAAAAACATAACAAAAATAAATTATCATGTGATTGATTCATATAATGCTAATTTAATCATTTTATTTAGACATACTAAACTATCTAAAATAAACATATTAGATCATTTAAGCATAACCTAAATAAAACTATTAACACATGCATCATATAAAACATACCTTCCAAATAACCTGTGTTTGGGGATCGTTCCAACTATTTTGAATTTAGCGGAATAACTTTTCATTTATTTGCCGTGACCCTATACTTCCTTTCTCTAATCCGGTCCACGATCGGAGTCCTCTTTTCAACACTTAATCATACAAAACTTTATTCGTCAAATTCAACTACTTGAATTTGACTTTCTCAATGGAAAATAAGGAAACCAATACTTGTATGATCCTCAATGGTTTAGAGATACAGTTAGTCATGAGTTCACAAGTCTTTGTGATTCAGGACTATACTTATCCTTTATTTGGGCATGCCCTTAATCACCCCATCCTATGATCAACTCCTTAATTATAGGATATTATAACTAATTCTGATTAACACCCAACAAATTATGGTAAGAGCGTCTAGCAGCATTGCCCCATGATTCCCTAGGTATTACTAAATAATGTCTGTAAGAACCAGTCAATTATGATTAATGTACAGTCCAGTCCTTTCATCTCATATATCTCGGTCGAATCTATAACCAATGAAATATGATATACTACATCACAGATGCTAATTTCTAGCTTGAACAACATTTTATCTTTGTTTATTAGGTGGCCCAATTGATTAGAAATAAATTTAGAATATACAGTGAATATTGATGTATTTTATGATGACCATCATATGTACCATCACATCTCACTATAGTATATTCAAGGACTTTATCTATGTATCTAGTATGGGTATAAAGATAAAATAATGTCAAACTGAATTGAATAATATTAAAATAAAGCCCTAGCCAATAGTTGGCTTTGTAGGGCACTTACTCTAACAAACTCCCACTTGCCCTAATTCAACTACTTACTAGTTTCAAATCTATCAGTTCGCGATATTTTTCAAAGATGGTCCTAGCAAGACCTTTGTAAGTGGATCAGCAATGTTATCTGTGGAGGAAACTTTCTTAACTGTAATGTCACCTCTTTCTACAATTTCTCAGATGATATGGAACTTTCTTAGTATATGTTTGGATTGATGATGAGATCTTGGTTCATTTGTTTGTGCAATAGCTGTTAGGATGTATACTAAAAGCCTAACTTTTTGTATGAATATTTATATTTTGAAATGAGAATCACTTTGGTCAAATGTTTCATTTTATATGCAGTTGTCCATTTAATATATATTATAGATAACATGATGTGTGGTGCCACACAGAAGATCATGTTATCAGTTCCTTATAAACTATAAATAGTAGCTCACGACCGAGATGGATAGGGGCAAATCATTGAAACGGTTGTAGTGTAATTTGGTATTAGTCTGTCTTGGCTATAAAATTACACTAGTACATTATGTGTGTATTGAGCAGGATCATTTGAGGTTGTTCGATTTATACTGACTGCATAAAAGAACAGAACCTCTGTTATTATGGATGTGCGTTCTCTTAATTCTGATATAATAACAAACACGTATACTTAGTATTTATTTCTTTGACTTATCAATGGGTGAGATTTATTCGTTAAATCAATAGGTCCGATGAGTTGGGAGATAATATCATTTATATGGTGTGTTGTTGATTATAAAAGGAAACTATGTCCTATTTAGGTTGATGATGTCCCCTTGAGGAGCTCATAAGGATTATCATATAAACCCTGCAGGTGGACTTAGTCCGACATGATAATAAGGTTGAGTGGTACTACTCTTGGAGCTAGATGTTAATTAAGTGAGTTGTCAGTAACTCATTTAATTAACGAACATACGATATCTTAAACACAAGGAAACTAACGCACTCATGATAAGTAGGAGCCCATATTATAATATGGGATTGGTGCGGTAGTTCAATAATAACTTTTTAGTGGTATGAGTTATTATTGATGAACTTGAGTTAGATGTTCAGGTCGAACACAGGAAGCTCAAGTCCATCAGGTGGTCAAAATCAATTCCTCTTCTCGGTCCCTGTTGTAGCCTCTATAAAGCCTCGCATTCACCCATTCTGATTTTGCTTCCTACCCAAGAAAGGGGTCGGCCACATCCTTGCTTGGTGCTCAAGCAAGGGGCTGGCCAAGCCTTTCTTGTTGCCCAAGCATAGAGCCAGCCAAGCCTTGCTTGGTGCCCAAGCAAGGGGTCGGCCACAATAAAATAAAAAAGAGAAAAGAAAAAAAAAGGATTTATGAAAAGGGAGATCTTTTCTCTCAACAGAATTCTAAAAAATCTATTACTTTTTCTCCTTTTTTATCTGGCGCAAAGGGTTATAAAACAAGAGGAGGTTGTGCCATAAAAATCAATCAATTAAGAATTGATAACTTTTTCTCCACAACTAAAAACCCTCTCATTTCCCTTAAGGTCGGCGCCCCATCCTTTTCTTCTTCCCTTTCTTCCCTTTAGGGTCGGCGCCCCACTTCTTTTTCTTCTTCCCTTTCTTCCCTCTAGGGTCGGCGCCCCATCTTCTCTTGGTGGTTGGAGCTGGGAAGAAAAGAAAATGAATAGATGAAACACCTTGGTGGCCGGCGGTTTGGAGGAGAAGAAGAAGGAGGAGGCACCCCTTTTCTTTGCATCTTTTGGTGGTAGGCGGCTTAGAAACAAAAAGGGTTCGGGTGTTTTTGTCTTGGTAGATCGTCGCCCACACGATGTCCAAGAAGAGGAGAGGAATACGGCAGAAGATCAAGAGGTCTTTGTCTACGAAGAAAGGTACAACCATTTATTTATTCCACAGCGCAACTAGTTTTGTTTTCTTTGTATGGATCCTGAAATACCAACACAAGAGGCTAGTGATTTTGTGTTTTGACTTCGTGTTCCGATTTTCTGTATCGATTTTGTATTTCGATCTTGTGCTTCGATTGTGGTATCTGTAGTTAAACCTAAGGTTACTGTAAGGAGCTTAAATATTCAATTTCTTTGAAAGGCTTTGTCTAGGAAGTGGTGGATGATCCCATAACCAAGAAGGTCGAGTGCCTCGCCAACGACCTGAAAGTCAATCCTTGAAATAGATATTTAATAAACTTCTGTAATATGGTTTAACTTTTGAAGAACATATGAGTTAAACTTGGATTAATAATGTTAAGTTTCGTTTGCAATCCAAATTCAACTTCTGAAAAGCACATGGGTTGGTAGGAAAAGTTCTGTGCTTGTATAAATTTTTTTTACAAGGGAAATAGAACGAAATTCCAAGTAGCACCCAACATTTGGTATCAGAGCGAGTTTTCTGCCTCTGTGTGTTTGGTTTTCAGTTAAATTATGCACAGTTCATACATAAATTTAGGCAAGATAACAGTAGGATGTGCAAATAGATTAACTATGTAGTTGCAGGCATCCTAATTCCAACTATTATTGCCCTATTGTGTTTGTGTGTGATTGGACCCTCGAGCATGTCTAGGGCATTTTATATGTGTGCATGATTGTAATTATTAAATACAGCAGGAGCTGTATTAGTTTTAGGATTTTACATTCTGTCTGATCTAGATTACATGTACATTCCTTTGTGGAATATAGAATCGATAAATGTAAATTTTTATTTTTGTTTGATCTAGATTACATGTATATTCCCTTGTGGAATATAGGATCGATAAATGTAAATTTTTTTTTTATTTTTTTTTGTCACGGATCGTATCCTTGCGAGGCGTGGTGTTATTTGAGGACCAGAGGCGCAGCAGAAAAGGAAGCAAGATAGACATGACGACATAACTGGTTGGCGGCGGCTAGGGTCAGGGACATACGGAGGACAGCTATGGATGAGGTCATAATAATTGGAAAATTATTTTTTTTCATATTTATTGGCTTTATGTGCTGTGATGTGTATGCTTTTGTGTGCATGTGTGATAAGTGTGCATGTTAAAATTCCTCGTTTAAATAACTCAGTGGGAGAGGGTTTATTTATTTAAATTTCACGGTCTCTATTACTGGTTTGTAAGTGATGCATTCAAACTTGCGCGTTGACTTTGAGTGCCTTCCTCCACATCGGATAGGGATGTAAATGAACCAAACGGTTCGCAAGCTATTCGGAGCTTGATTCGGTAAAAAGCTCGTTCGAGTTTGTTCGTTTATCTTATTGAGCCGAGCTCGAGCTCGATAGTTTTATCGAGCCGAGCTCGAGCTTAAGGATATTCGGCTCGTGAGCTCGCGAACATGTTCGTTTATAGGCTCGCGAGCCAAAAAAACGAGCCTTAAAACGAGCCTTAAACCGAGCCAAAAAACGAGCTCTAAAACGATCTTAAAAAACAACCTCTAAAACGAGCCTTAAAATGAGCTTTAAAATGAGGCAAAAGATGAGCTCTAAAACGAGCTCTAAGCGAGCCTAAAAACGAGCCTTAAACGAGCCCAAAAACGAGCCCGAGCTCTTTTAACGAGTTAAGCTCGTTAACTTTGATAATCGAGCTAATAACGAGCCGAGCTCGAATTGTTCGCGAGCTTGATAATTCTAAAACGAGCCGAGCTTGAGCCTTGTGATAAAAGCTCGATTTGAGCTCGAGCCGAGCTCGAGCCCGAATATAACTTAAACGAGCCAAGCTCGAGCCTAATATTATTCGACTCGGTTTGACTCGTTTACATCCCTAACATCGGATGAGTTTATTTGTGGATCACTAGAACAAACTTCCTTTATGGATGATTATAGGAAATTATTTAGGTTTGTGTGATCTTCTCCATCTGAAGGGGTACAATCCTATTTAATGGACTAAGTATCAAGTAATGGTATACACTTAGGTGCATTTAATAGTATCCTCCCCATCGGAGTCACTGCTATTATTTGTGTGACCGAAGAAAAACTAACTATTAATTTTATTTGTCATAAAGTTAGGTTGACAAGATAATAAAATTAATAGGTAAACCCCCCTCTTACAAATGTTTGAATTTATATACGTCCACACTATCATGGCATACAAAATTCATGGTGTTTTGAGGTGTTGGTGAATTTAAATGATATTGTTTGAGGAATCAATATTATTTTAAATTCTAAAGTTTTGATCAAATATTTTGTGATTCTTAGGATTTCAAATGACTTTCAATCCTCTTGCTGTAATATTGAAAGAAAACAAATGTACTGGTCCCAATTACATTGATTAGAAACAAAACTTGGGCATTGTCTTAACTACTAAAGGTTATAAGTTCGTACTTCTTGAGGTCTGTCCTAACGTGCCTAATAGCGATTCTAGTGAAGAGGAGATTGACAATCATAGGGAATAGGTTAAGGCAGATGAGATGGCGCGGTGTTACATTTTGGCTTCTATGCCAAATATGCTGCAACATCAGCATCAGGCCCTACCCACTGCCTATGACATGATGCTCAATCTCAAGGAACTCTTCAGACACCAAAATTAGGCTGCCATGTAGGAGGCCATGAGAAACTTAATGACGACCACCATGACTGAGGGGACACCCGTAAGGGATCATATCCTCAAGATGATGACTCATTTAACGGACTGTCCTCGCAGAAACAAGAACAATGAAGATGTATCTTATTCATTAATTGTTGAAACATGTTTAGCGGTGTTATCTACCGATACCTGGTGTGTAGATACGGGAGCCACTGATCATGTCTGTAATTCATTGCAGGGGTTCCAGGAAACCTGACGACTACATGAAGGGGAAATCACCGTCTACATGGGCAATGCTACGAGAGTGGCGGTTGTTGCAGTGGGAGATGTTTATTTATCTTTTGATAGAAATAAAACATTGATTTTGAGAAATTGTCTTTACGTACCATGTTTTAGAAAGAACTTGATTTCAGTTTCTAAATTATTTAAGGATGGATATTCTGTTTCTTTTGATGATAAAGTAGTTGTCAAGAAAAATAGGATAGTTATCTGTTCTGGTACGTTGGTTGACAATTTACACACTCTTAATCCAATAACTCCCACGATACAACAAATGAAAATTAATAACACATCTTCTAATTCAAATAAGAGAAAGCAACCTTCGAAAATGAACCAAACATATCTTTGGCATCTAAGGCTTGGTCATATTAACTTGAGTAGGATTCAAAGGCTAATAGCCGATGGACCTTTAGGTTCATTGGTGGTGGAAAACTTTCCAACCTGCGAATCTTGCTTGGAAGGAAAAATGACCAAGAGACCTTTTAAGGCAAAGGGGTATAGAGCCAAATAAGTGTTAAAAATGGTTCATTCTAATTTATATGGACCTATGACTATCCAGGCGAGAGGTGGTTTTGAATATTTTATCTCTTTTATAGATGACTATTCAAGATATGGATACATTTACTTGATGCGCCGTAAGTCTGAGTGCTTTGATAAGTTCAAAGAGTACATACAAGGCTGATGTGGAGAAACGTCATGGTAAAAGTATCAAGACACTACGGTCTGATCGTAGTAGCGAGTATCTCTTAGGAGAGTTTAGGAGTTACTTATCAGATGTCGGGATTCAATCCCAATTGTCTGTACCTGGTACACCCAAACAGAATGGTGTGGAAAAATGAAGAAATAGGACTCTTATGGAAATGGTTAGATCAATGATGAATTATTCAGAATTACCAAATTCATTTTGGGGATATGCTCTGGAAATGGCAGTGTACATTCTGAATCTGGTACCTTCTAAGTTAGTACCCTCTACATCCATAGAATTGTGGAATGAGCATAAGCCTAGTTTGAAACACATTCGGATTTGGGGGAGTCCAGCATATGTGTTAAAGGAAGATGCTGATAAGTTGGAATCACGTATAGAAGTTCGCTTGTTTGTGGGTTATCCTAAAGGAACGAAAAGTGATTTATTTTATAGTCCTAAATATTAGAAGGTCATTGTCAACACCAATGCCCGATTTTTAGAAGAAGACTATGTGATGAACCACAAGCCCATGAGTAAAATTGTTCTTGAGGAAATAAAAGAAGACACGTCTACTTTAGTACGAACGGTACAAGATGAGATACCACAAGAAACTGCAACACGTGTCACAAATGATGCACAATTACATGTAGTGCCTCGTCGTAGTGGTAGGGATGTGTTGGCGATTCGAGCCGCAAAAACCGTTTTTTGCGTTGCGGAAACCTCGAAGTCTTGCCACGGATCCGTGCGAAGATATATAAAATAAATCATGTACATGTTTCTAACGTAGATCTACCTTAGATCTACATGAACAAAAAGCGTTACCCTTGTTGCGAAGCCCTTCGCTTATCCCGCTCGTCCAAAAAGGTTATCGGATCTCAAGAGTGTCAAGCGTACACTCCTCTATACGTATCCACACAGACAAGAAAATGGAGAAAACACCTTAGAGTGTGCTAGCACCCCAAAGGAGTCACGACAATGGAGGAGAGGGAGATCAAGAAAGAAGAGAGGAGGAGGAAGAAGGCTTGAATGAGAATTCACTCACCACACTAATGTGCAATAATGTGGCCGGCCACTCAATGAGGGGTTTTAAACCTCCATGTAATACCAAGAGTCATGGCTCTTGGTCTTCCTCATGATGTGGCACACAATGATGTGGCCTTGATGATGTGGAACACCATCATTGGCCGGCCCATGCCAAGTCACTCATGAGTTGGGATTTGGTCAAGTCAAACTTGACCCTTCATCTTCCCTCTCAAGCCAAGTCAAACTTGACTCATTTATCTCCCATGGTTGATCAAATCTAACCATTGATTCAAGTCAATTTGATTTAATGAATCTCTATTCATTAAATTAAATTGATTCAATGAGTCATAATCTAAATTAAACTCATTCAATACATGAATCAAATTGAGTCCAACTCAATTAGTCTAATTTGGATTACTCTTAATCCAATTTGGTTCATCATATGAACCTAATTCTCTTGGTTCATCATATGAACCTATTCTCCATCTAATTGCCCTTTGTGTGTGACCCTATAGGTTCTTGTAACGTTGGCAATGCTCCTAAACCCATTTAGAAGCATAAGGAATGAGCGGTATCTAGCAACACATCATTACTACCCAAGTTACAAGAATGTTGAGATCCAACATCACCTTTGTGACTACTAATTGTGACTCTCACAATATATGACAATGTCCTTCTATCTTTAACATCTAAATTGATCAAATGAGACATAGACCGTGTCATCCTCTAATCAATTTATATCTTGAACTCTAAGTAGACTCACTCTAATCAAATGAGCTCAATATCTCATATTAACTCATTTGGGCATGACCATGCACTTAGTGGTCTCACTCTATCAAGAATCATGATGTCACTCCCGTCATATAGGAGGGATAGATCTCATCTACATCACTCACATCCCTCCGCATAATTTGTTACATACCCAGTAATCGCCTTTATAGTTCACTCAGTTACGGGTGACGTTTGACAAAGCCCAAGTATGCAACTCCTTATGTAGGGAACCATGGTCACTTTAGGTCCAAGGACTCATAGTCATACTAATAGTCACATGAGAAAGTATATGACACTCATATAACGATCCATGATACTTTCTCATGGCGGGTCATTCAGTATACATTCTCCAATGCATACTCATGTGTCAACTTGATATTTCTATATCCATGACTTATGAGATCAAGTCATCGAGTTGACCTACATGCTAGTATTATCGCATTAACATTGTCCCTGAATGTTAATACTTGACTAGGAATGATTAAGAGTAGTGTTCTCTATATCATCTCACTATCGATTCAACCAATTGATTGATATAGATAAGAACCTTCTACTCAAGGACGCTGTTATACTTAGTTATTTGACACCAATACAAGTATGTATAATAACCATAAAGAAATGCCTTTATAAATATATAGGAATATGATACATCGAGTCCATACAACAATCATCATATGATTGGCTCTAGGGCTCTAACTAACAATCTCCCACTAGCACTAGTGCCAATTAGTGTAGGCTCTAAGGCCTAATGACCTAGTGTGACCATCATGCTTTCTCTGTGCCAAAGCCTTGGTCAAGGGATCAGCGACGTTAGCCTCTGTGGGTACTCTGCAAATTTTCACATCTCCTTTATCGATGATCTCTCGAATGAGATGGAAGCGTCGTAGTATGTGTTTGGTCCGCTGGTGTGAGCGAGGTTCCTTAGCCTGTGCAATTGCTCAATTGTTGTCACAATAGAGCTCTATAGGATCGGCTATGCTAGGAACCACCCCAAGCTCAGTAAAGAACTTGCGGATCCAAACTGTCTCCTTTACTGCTTCTGATGCAGCAATATACTTGGCCTCTGTTATAGAATCAGCAACTGTGTCCTGCTTCGAACTCTTCCAGCTCATAGCACCACCATTCAAGCAAAACACGAACCCAGACTACGATCTATAATCATCCTGATTAGTTTGGAAGCTGGCATTACTGTAACCCTTTACAGCTAGCTCGTCATCGCCTCCAAATATCAAGAAATAGTCTTTAGTCCTTCTCAGGTACATAAGAATATTCTTGACCGCTATCTAGTGACGTTCACCTGGATCTGACTGGTATCTGCTCGTCATGTTCAAAACATACGAAACATCAAGACGAGTAGATAGCATGGCGTACATGATAGATCCTATGGCTCAGGCATAAGGGATCTTATGTAATGCCCGGAAATTCTCAAAATTATTTTAGAAATATTCTATGATTTTTTCTGGAATTTTAGAATATTTTTATGGAATTTTAGAGTAGCGGGAGTTGAAAAAATAAATAGAAACATAAAATAGCTTAAGCGGGAATTGAACCCGAGACCTATTGGGTCCTATGACTTAAGGTGAACTCTAGTAACTAGGAGAACCCAGCAGGGCCGTGCTGAAAGGAAAGGGAATCAATTATATTTATGTTAGAGTTGGGCCGAATTACCCACTTAATATAAATAGGGAAATAATTAAGTGAGGTTTTATTTTTGATCGGGATTTCTTTCTCCCTCAAACCCTCACCGTCGAACCCCTCTCTCTCTCGCACCCTCTCTTCACGCTAAAGCCAAGGAAAGGCTAGGGTTTCATTCCTAGGGTCATAAGGGCTCCTTCCGGCAACAATTCCGACACGAGGACGCTCCTCTCCACGAGAAGAACACGTAGACGCAAGAGGATCGTCGAGGGAATCATCTCCACCGGAAAACCTAGCGATTGGATAATAAGAAAATCTATCGCAGGATGTAAGAAACCCCTCACCTGCAGTATAAGTAGCTTTTCGTACGATTGTGTGCTTTTTAATTAGTTATATGTAGTTCTTCGACACATAGGGTGTATTTAACCCTCCTCGCAGTTTAGGGATTTAGTTGAGCACCTCTAGATGGGCCAGACACGTCCTTCCCCGTTAGTTGGAGGATCCAAACGTTGTCGGGTGCCTAGAGGTGGTCTCCCTAATAGAGGGGAGAGTTGGAGCACACCAAGTGTTCGAAAAAAAAAAAATGCTTAGCTCAGTAAAATGTTACAGTTGGCAATTTAATAGCTCAATAAATGCAATAGAAGCATTTAAAATAACTTATCTAGTCTTTCTATAGCTTATATGGGACTACGGTCCAATGGGTGGGCTCCCATAGTCGCCTCTAGGTTCAGATAACCTAGCTCTAGGTTCAGATAACCTTGAATCAGCAAGATAAATTAATTAGCTTATGATCTAGTATTTTACTTTCAGCAGTGGCACTGTGCTGGACTAGATGTCCATTGGGTTGGACTCCCATAGTCGTCCCTAGCTTTAGATAACCTAGTAAACCCTACTAAATTCGGGACTTGCAAACCCGGGTTTAGTTAGGGATGCGCGCATAGCACGTACAGTTGCCGGGCCCATCAGTAGCATGATTATGTATTTTTATCTAGTATGATAATAGCTTTCAAACTCACAAATCAGTCAGGTGATTATATTTTAAAATCAGTTCTAGCTCAGCTTTAGTTTAGCTCAGCATGTTTCAGTTTAGTCCTTTCTTATTAACATTTCAGTCATAGCCAAGATTAGCTTTTGGTTTCTATGTTTTGTATGATAGTATGACATGTTTTAGTATGTTCAGCACATATTCCAAATAGCATGTTTTAAAAGCATAAATTACATCGTATGCATGTTTTGTGAGGTAGATGATTTCTTACTAAGCGAAAGCTTACAAATACTTCTTTTCCTTATACTGCAGATAAAGGTAAAGGAAAGATGGACTAGCAGAGGCTGGAGGACAATGCGATGAAGATGTGTGTGGAAAAAGGAACTTGAAATAACGATGCTTGGGAACTAGCCCACTTAGAGCATAGCATTTTCTTTATGTCATTACTTTCTTACACTTTAGTTGTTTAAGTGTTTTGAATTATGACAGTTATGCATAGATTGTTAGTTGTCATGATATTAGATAGCACTCCATGAGTATTGTTATGCCTAGTATTCTATTTTATGCTTATAGAGTTGATGTATGTGATTTTGGCACGAACCAGTGCTGAAATCAGACTTCTGATACGAAATCAGAAACCCCGATCGATCAGCCGATCGATTGGGGGTCTTCAATCGATCAGTTGATCCATTGGTGAACTTGTTCCGCGAACAGTAAGCTCCTGGATCGATCAGCCGATCGATCCAGTCGCTTTCTGTCGCGAACAGGAAGCTGCCAGATCGATCAACCTATCGATCGAGGAATCGGGGAAATTGCTCCCGCGAATAGAGAGCTTCGGAATCGATCACTGGATCGATTGGTCAGCCTGGATCGATCAGCCGATCGATCCAGAATATTACCCCGAGCACAGTAGCAATCTGAATCGATCCATGGATCGATCCAACAGCTTGCAATCGATCGAGTTCAATCTGGATCGATTGGGAAGTTGGGTTTCGACCAAGAGACCTTGCAATTCAGCTTCTTGACCATAGGGGATGTAGGATATGCCATGTATACCTTAGATTGCATCCCTTAGCACATGTAGGACCAAGAACCTGTATTAGCTTAGCAAGGTTTAAATAGGTACAACTTTCCGCACCTAGACTTAGTAATGGTCATAGATGTAGCTTAGCACAACATAATATGACGGTTCGGCCTTACAGCTTAGCCAGTAGAAGGCAGGTCATCACATCTTATCCATGCGGTCTCTCTCCTCTCTAGAAGAGAGACTTTGAGTCTTTGAAAGACTCACACCATGTGACATCGGCAGAAATCCTTTCTTGGAATTCTGCATGGCAAACCGTAGTAATACAATGTCAATATATGTTCTTTGACTTAGGCCAATCAATCTCTTAGATCTATCTCTATAGATCTTTATGCCTAAAATACAGGCTACTTCACCTAAGTCCTTCATTGAGAAATAATTCCCTACCCAAGTCTTTACAGACTGCAGCAAAGGGATGTCATTTCCAATGAGTAGTATGTCATCCACATACAATACAAGGAAGACAACTGTGTTTCCAACAACCTTCTTATAGACAAAGGGTTCATCTTCATTCTTGATGAAACCAAACTATTTGATCGCATCATCGAATCAAAGATTTCAGCTCTGAGAAGCTTGCTTTAGTCCATAAATGGACTTATGCAGCTTGCATACTCTGCCAGTATGCCGTGGTTCTACAAAACCCTCAGGTTGTGTCATGCACACATCCTCGAGCAAGTTTCCATTCAGAAACGCGGTTTTGACATCCATCTGTCAGATCTCATAATCGTGGTATACTGCAATAGCAAGCATGATCCGAATGGACTTAAACATCGCTACTGGAGAAAAGGTTTCATCATAGTCAATACTATGAATTTGCTTGAAACCTTTACCTACCAAGCAACCCTTATAGGTAATAAGTTCATCCATGTTAGTCTTTCTCTTAAAGACCCACTTACACCCAATGGGTTTGATGCCTTCAGGTGGATCAACCAAAGTCCATACTTGGTTAGTGTATATGGATTCCATCTCGGATCTCATAACCTCTAGCCATGACTCAGAATCTAGTCTCATCATAGCTTCCTGATAGGAGGTAGGCTCATTCTCAACGAGAATAACGTCATCATGGTCAGACAAGAGAAATGAGTATCTCTCAGGCTGACGACGTACCCTATCAGACCTGCGAAGAGGTAGGTCTACTTGAACTGGTTGTTGTTCCTCAACTCCTTGTGGGACAATCTCATCATCCACAACACTTTGTGGTTCCAGTTCAACTTCCATCAAGGCTTCAGTACTATGGTCCATATCTTGAACTTCTTCAAGATCGAACGTACTCCCACTAGTTTTTCTAGAAACAAAGTCCCTTTCTAGAAATACCCCAGTCTTAGCCACAAACACTTTTGTTGACTGGGAATATAGAAGTAATATCCCTTCGTTTCCTTGGGATATCTAATAAAATAGCACTTATCGGATTTGGGTCCCAATTTGTCCGAGACTTGACGTCGAACGTAAACCTCACAACCCCAAATCCTCATAAAAGACATCTGGGCATCTCTCCCAGTCCATATCTTATATGGTGTCTTTATCACAGCTTTAGATGGAACACGATTAAGTGTGAATGCTATTGTGTCTAGAGCATATCCCCAAAAAGACATAGGAAGATCTGTGTGACTCATCATAAATCGTACCATATCTAATAGGGTACGATTCCTTCTTTCGGATATACCATTCCACTGTGGTGTTCCAGGAGAAGTGAGTTGGGATAGGATCCCACACTCAGCTAGATAGTCACGAAACTCATGGTTAAGATATTCACCACCTCGATCTGATTGAAGTATCTTAATACTCTTGCCTAGCTAGTTTTGTACTTCATTCTTGAATTCTTTGAACTTTTCAAAGGATTGTGACTTATGTGTCATTAGATACACATAACCATATCTACTGAAGTCATCAGTAAATGTAATGAAGTACCTATAACCACCTTTGGCAGTGACATTGAAAGGGCCACATACATCACTATGTATAAGTGCTAACAAGTCAGTCGCTCTTTCGTTGTGTCCACTAAAGAGAGTCTTGGTCATCTTACCCAGTAGGCATGACTCGCATGTCTCATATGATTCAAAATCAAATGAGTCCAGCAAACCATCTTTATTGAGCTGAGATAAGCGAATCTCATTTATATGACCTAAGCGACAATGCCAGAGATAGGTTTGGTTCATTTCATTTGACTTGAACCTTTTGGTACTTATGTTATAGATGGGGTTCTCTAAGTCTAGAATGTAGAGTATGTTTATTAGAGGTGTACTACAATAGAACATATCATTTAAGTAAACGGAATAACATTTATTCTTTATTACAAAAGAAAAGCCTTTCTTGTCCAAACAAGAGACTGAAATGATGTTCTTTGTAAGAGCAAGCACATAACAACATTCATCTAATTCTAGTACAAGCCCAGAGGGCAGAGATAGATAGTAAGTTCCTACAGCAACCCGTGCTCCATTGCCAACTCGTAGGTCCACCTCGCCCTTTGTCAATGCCCTGCTATTTCTCAGTGTCTGCACATTAGTACAAATGTGAGAAACACATCCGGTATCCAATACCCAAGATGCAGAAATAGATAGATTGACTTCTATAATATATATATTTGAAGTAGAAGTCTCACTTCTCTTCTTCTTAAGATTTTCCAGATATACTTTGCAGTTCCTCTTCTAGTGCCCGGTCTGACTGCAATGGAAGCAGGTAGCATCCTTGGCAGCCCCTCCTTTAGGTTTCATTATCTTGCCTTTGCCCTTGGCTTGGGACTTTCCCTTACCTTTAGGTTTTCCCTTGCCTTTATGCTTTTGCACCATCAAAATGGAGTTGGGCTTTACCTTCTTAAGGTTGAGCTCAGCAGTTCTCAACATGCTTAGCAGCTCAGGCAGTGACTTGTCAATTTCGTTCATATTGTAATTCATGACAAATTGACTGTAGCTCTCTGGCAAGGATTGCAAGATCAAGTCTGTGGCCAGCTCTTGGCCAAGTGGGAATCCCAACCTCTGTAGGTTTTCTATGTACCCAATCATCTTGAGCACATATGGACCTACGGGAGTCCCATCTTGCATCTTGAACTAAAACAGTGCCTTGGAGATCTCGAATCTCTCGTGCCTCGCTTGTCCTTGATATAGTTGACGAAGATGTTCAACCATATCATAAGCAGACATCAACTCGTGTTGCTTCTGAAGCTCAGAGTTCATGATCGCGAGCATGAGGCATGACACATCTAATGCATCATCTTGATGCTTCTTATAAGCATCTCTGTCAGCTCGCGTGGCAGTGGTAGGAGGTGCCTCGGGAATGAGCTGCTCCAGGACGTATAGTTTTCTTTCTTGTGTGAGAACAATTCTCAGATTCCTGTACCAATCCAGGAAATTAGCTCCATTGAGCTTATCCTTGTCAAGGACAGAATGCAAGGAGAAGGTGTTCGTGTTTGTCGACATGACAATCTACAACAAAAATAATGCAGAAAGTAAATATCATATTCCATTTATCATTTAATTAGGCCTTTAACTAAATGATACTCCCACTGAATTATAGAGCTTTTGTAGAATCAAGTCATGAATGTGGTCAAACCACACTACTAGATTCATACCAATTCGCTATAATTTTCATGGGACAAGATCCACATCATACTATGACTTGAGCTAGCCTTGGTTAAATCGCCTAAGAGTTAGTATGATCGGTAGATAACGAATTTATCAATTACATCTCTATGCAACTCTTGTATATAGGATCAAAAATCTCATTTATATTAAAACTTGAGTTAGCTTTGGCTAAATCGCCCAAGATTTAGTATAAATGTGATTTTTATCCTATCGTTCAACCATTGGAAAATGCCTATAATTTTACCTGATCCAATTGAGTTAACTAGTTATGCTCAATTTAATTGAGTTTGTACTATCCCAAGCTTTGATAGGCGGGACCAAGGTTATCCCTCCGCACCCTACCAAGATAATATGCATTGCTCTGCTTTGGTAGATTCAACAACAACAAATGATTGAGGTAGTGATGGGTACCAAAACTTGGTAGGCATTTCGACTTGACTTGATTAAGATCTAATCTAATCTTGAATGTGTATCATATACGCATCAAGGCACTAATTACCCTACATTATCATGCATCACATACACAAGCAATGATAGATAATTAATTATTTTGTGATGAGGTCATGACCCTACTACGATCTTTTCAAGCCAATGAAAATATTGGACGGTCAACCTAGGGTCAACAACTTCTTCAAGCGCCTCCCTTTAACTGCCATGTGTTGAAATCACCCTCCTCGTAACTCCTTGAGTGGACCTTCCACCGCTTCATTTTGTACATTACAAATGTGAAACTCGAGTTACATTTGAGTCTAAAATCTATTTACAACAAGAATATAAAAGAGAGGCATGACGCGTAGGTCGCATATAACATATACAACACGCATAACACAAAAATGGTGTGCAGGCCATATTATGAATTACAACACATTTTAACCAATCATATTGGGGGTTTTGGGCCATGGCCATCACAAAATCACACATAATTTTAAATTATGTATTTTACATAAATTTTTATAATTTTACTACTGATTTTATCGATTTTATGAGTTACAACTTCCCGGCGGTCCTGTTTAGCGATTTTTCGGGCGCGATCGTGGGATAATGCCCCTTGCGGGGTTAGGGGCAGCACCCCTTCTCGCGAAATGAATATCGCGAGTGTCCCATCTTGATCTAACAGCGCCTTAAGCCGCTCTCCCAAAACAATTTGGGTGAGACCTTGCCATTTCGGAAGCTTTTTCTCGGTAGTCGAAGCCTACAAGTGTCCAAGCACTTGTTGCTTCGCTTCTACGAGAAAAATACTCACAAAATCTATAAAAATAGCAAACTTACAGAAACTTACAGATCTGAAATATTTTCATAAAATTAAAATATAAACTTGTACATGCTTCTCACGTGGCTTTGATACCAGTTGGCGATTCGAGTCGCAAAAATCATTTTTTGCATTGCAGAAACCTCGAAGTCTTGCCACGGATCCGTGCAAAGATATATAAAATAAATCATGTACATGTTTCTAACGTAGATCTACCTTAGATCTACATGAACAAAAAGCGTTACCCTAGTTGCGAAGCCCTTCGCTTATCCCGCTCGTCCAAAAAGGTTATCGGATCTCAAGAGTGTCAAGCGTACACTCCTCTATACGTATCCACACAGACAAGAAAATGGAGAAAACACCTTAGAGTGTGCTAGCACCCCAAAGGAGTCACGACAATGGAGGAGAGGGAGATCAAGAAAGAAGAGAGGAGGAGGAAGAAGGCTTGAATGAGAATTCACTCACCACACTAATGTGCAATAATGTGGCCGACCACTCAATGAGGGGTTTTAAACCTCCATGTAATACCAAGAGTCATGGCTCTTGGTCTTCCTCATGATGTGGCACACAATGATGTGGCCTTGATGATGTGGAACACCATCATTGACCGGCCCATGCCAAGTCACTCATGAGTTGGGATTTGGTCAAGTCAAACTTGACCCTTCATCTTCCCTCTCAAGCCAAGTCAAACTTGACTCATTTATCTCCCATGGTTGATCAAATCTAACCATTGATTCAAGTCAATTTGATTTAATGAATCTCTATTCATTAAATTAAATTGATTCAATGAGTCATAATCTAAATTAAACTCATTCAATACATGAATCAAATTGAGTCCAACTCAATTAGTCTAATTTGGATTACTCTTAATCCAATTTGGTTCATCATATGAACCTAATCCTCTTGGTTCATCATATGAACCTATTCTCCATCTAATTGCCCTTTGTGTGTGACCCTATAGGTTCTTGTAACGTTGGCAATGCTCCTAAACCCATTTAGAAGCATAAGGAATGAGCGGTATCTAGCAACACATCATTACTACCCAAGTTACAAGAATGTTGAGATCCAACATCACCTTTGTGACTACTAATTGTGACTCTCACAATATATGACAATATCCTTCTATCTTTAACATCTAAATTGATCAAATGAGACATAGACCGTGTCATCCTCTAATCAATTTATATCTTGAACTCCAAGTAGATTCACTCTAATCAAATGAGCTCAATATCTCATATTAACTCATTTGGGCATGACCATGCACTTAGTGGTCTCACTCTATCAAGAATCATGATGTCACTCCCGTCATATAGGAGGGATAGATCCCATCTACATCACTCACATCCCTCCGCATAATTTGTTACATACCCAGTAATCGCCTTTATAGTCCACCCAGTTACGGGTGACGTTTGACGAAGTCAAAGTATGCAACTCCTTATGTAGGGAACCATGGTGACTTCAGGTCCAAGGACTCATAGTCATACTAATAGTCACATGAGAAAGTATATGACACTCATATAACGATCCATGATACTTTCTCATGGCGGGTCATTCAGTATACATTCTCTAATGCATACCCATGTGTCAACTTGATATCTCTATATCCATGACTTATGAGATCAAGTCATCGAGTTGACGTACATGCTAGTCTCATCACATTAACATTGTCCCTGAATGTTAATACTTGCCTAGGAATGATTAAGAGTAGTGTTCTCTATATCATCTCACTATCGATTCAACCAATTGATTGATATAGATAAGAACCTTCTACTGAAGGACGCTATTATACTTAGTTATTTGGCACCAATACAAGTAAGTATAATAACTATAAAGAAATTCCTTTATAAATATATAGGAATATGATACATCGAGTCCATACAACAATCATCATATGATTGGCTCTAGGGCTCTAACTAACAGGTTGTTCGGCAACCTGATAGATTCATGTTTTTAGGAGAATCTTCGGACTTGATCCCTCGTGAACATGAACCTGATCCCTGGACATATGATGAAGCACTCCAAGATAAAGATGCAGCATCTTGGCAAAATGTAATGAACTCTGAAATAGAATCTATGTATTCTAATCAGGTCTGGGAGCTTGTAGAACCACCAAATGGTGTAAAAGCCATTGGATGTAAATGAGTCTACAAAATAAAAAGAAGAATAGACGGGAAGGTGGAAACCTTCAAAGCAAGGCTTGTTGCAAAAGGGTATACTCAGAAAGAAGGGAATCGATTATGAGGAAACCTTTTCACCGGTAGTCATCCTCAAGTCTATCCGGATTCTTTTATCTATTGCTGCTCATATGGATTATAAGGTTTGGCAAATGGATATCAAGACAGCTTTCCTTAATGGATGTCTTGAAGGAAACATCTATATGAAGCAACCAGAGGGATTCATTACAAAGGGCAAAGAACATCTTGTATGCAAGCTCAATCGGCCCATTTATGGACTGAAGCAAGCTTTGAGATCTTGGAACATCCGGTTTGATGAAGTGATCTAGTCTTATGGATTCACTCAGTGTCTGGATGAGTCTTGTGTATACAAGAAAAGTGACAGAAACGTGGTGGTATTTCTTGTACTATATATAGATGACATTTTGCTCATTGGCAACAATGTTAAAGTGTTGTCAGATGTAAGGGTATGGTTATCCAAGCAATTCGATATGAAGGACTTGGGAGAATGTGGGTATATTCTTGGGATAAAAGTGATAAGGGATCGCAAGAAAATGATGTTGTGCTTATCCCAAGCTTCATACATCGATACTATCCTAACTCGTTTAAGCATGCAAAACTCTAAGAAAGGTTTTCTACCTTTTTGGCATGGAGTACCTTTATCTAAAAAGATGTGTCCTAAAACATCAAAGGAGATAGAGGACATGAAGGTAGTTCCTTATACTTCGGCTGTAGGAAGCCTAATGTATGCAATGCTATATACGAGATCGGATATCTGTTTTACCGTGGGCATGGTTAGCAGATATCAAAGTAACCCAGGACAGGGACATTGGACTGCCGTAAAGCATATATTAAAGTACCTGAGAAGGACTAGAGATTATATGCTAGTTTACTAGGAAGATGATTTGCTCCCTGTGGGTTACATGGATTCGGACTTCCAATCAGATAGGGATAGTAGTAAGTCAACCTTGGGGTATGTGTTTACTGCAAAACTCTAAGAAAGGTTTTCTACCTTTTCGACATGGAGTACCTTTATCTAAAGAGATGTGTCCTAAAACATCAAAGGAAATAGAGGGCATGAAGGTAGTTCCTTATACTTCGGCTGTAGGAAGCCTAATGTATGCAATGCTATATACGAGACCGGATATCTGTTTTACCGTGGGCATGGTTAGCAGATATCAAAGTAACCCAGGACAGGGACATTGGACTGTCGTAAAGCATATATTAAAGTACCTGAGAAGGACTAGAGATTATATGCTAGTTTACCAGGCAGATCATTTGCTCCCTGTGGGTTACACGGATTCGGACTTCCAATCAGATAGGGATAGTAGTAAGTCAACCTCAGGGTATGTGTTTACTTTGGGGGGTGGAGCCATAGCATGGAGGAGTGTTAAGCAAAAATACATTTCGGACTCTACCATGGAAGCCGAGTATGTGGCAGCCTCTGAGGCAACCAAAGAAGCTATATGGCTCAGAAACTTCTTGATAGACTTGATGTGATTCCTACTTTGCCTAAAATTATCACAATTTATTGTGATAATAGTGGTGTAGTAGCAAACTCGAAGGAACCACGAGCCCATAAGGCAAGTAAACACATTGAGTGCAAGTACCACCTGATAGGAGATATCGTAAAGCGATGAGAAGTTGTTGTCACCAAGATTGCATCAGCAGATAACCTGGTAGATCCTTTCACTAAGGCCCTTCCGGCGAGAGCTTTTGATGGGCATGTTGAGGGGATGAGAATCAGATGTATGACAACATATATGACAACATAGTCTTTTAGTATAAGTGGGAGATTGTTAGGATGTATAATAAAAGCCTAGCTTTTTGTATAAACATTTATATTTTGAAATGAGAATCACTTTGGTCAAATGTTGCATTTTATATACAATTATCCATTTAATTTATATTGTAGATAACATGGTGTGTGGTGCCACATAGAAGATCATGTTATCAGCTCCTTATAAACTATAAATAGTAGCTCACGACCGAGATGGATAGGCACAAACCTTTAGAACGGTTGTAGTGTAATTTGGTATTAGTCTGTCTTGACCATAAAATTACACTAGTACACTATGTGTGTATTGAGCAGGATCATTTGATGTTGTTCAATTTATACTGACTGCATAAAAGAACAGAACCTCTGTTATTATGGATGTGTGTTCTCTTAATCCCGATATAATAACAAACACGTATACTTAGTATTTGTTTCTTTACTTATCAATGGGTGAGATTTATTCATTAAATTAATAGGCCCGATGAGTTGGGAGATAGTACCATTTATATGATGTGTTGTTGATTATAAAAGGAAATTGTGTCATGTTTAGGTTGATGATGTCCCCTTAAGGAGCTCATAAGGATTATCATATAAACCCTGCAGGTGGACTTAGTCCGACATGATAATAAGGTTAAGTGGTACTACTCTTGGAGCTAGATGTTAATTAAGTGATTTGTTAGTAACTCATTTAATTAATGAGCATACAATATCTTAAACACAGGGAGACTAACACACTCATGATAAGTAGGAATCCATATTATAATATGAGATTGATGTGGTAGTTCAACAATAACTCTTTAGTGGTATGAGTTATTATTGATAAACTTGAGTTAGGTGTTCGGGTCGAACACAGGAAGCTCAAGTCCATCAGGAGGCCAAAACCAATTCCTTCTCTCGATCCCTATTGTAGCCTCTATAAAGCCTCGCATTCACCCATTCTGATTTTGCTTCCTAATTAGGAAAGTGGTCGGCCACATCCTTACTTGGTGCCTAAGCAAGGGGCCGGCCAAGCCTTGCTTGTTGCCCAAGCATAGGGCCAGCCAAGCCTTGCTTGGTGCCCAAGCAAGGGGCCGGCCATAATAAAAAAAAAAAGAAAAAAGAAAAAAAAGGAGTTATGAAAAGGGAGATTTTTTCTCTCAACAGAATTCTAAAAAATCTATTACTTTTTCTCCTTTTTTATCTGGCGCAAAGGATTATAAAAGGAGAGGAGGTTGTGCCACAAAAATCAATCAATTAAGAATTGATAAGTTTTTCTCCACAACTAAAAATCCTCTCCTTTCCCTTAAGGTCGGCGCCCCATCCTTTTCTTCTTCCCTTTCTTCCCTCTAGGGTCGGCGTCCCACTTCTTTTTCTTCTTCCCTTTCTTCCCTCTAGGGTCGGCGTCCCACTTCTTTTTCTTCTTCCCTTTCTTCCCTCTAGGGCTGGCGCCCCATCTTCTCTTGGTAGCCGGAGCTTGGAAGAAAAGAAAATGAAGAGATGAAGCACTTTGGTGGCCGGCGGTTTGGAGGAGAAGAAGAAGGAGGAGGAGGCACCCCTTTTCTTTGTATCTTTTGGTGTTAGGTGGCTTGGAAACAAAAAGGGTTCGGGTGTTTTTGTCTTGGTAGATCGTCGCCCACACGACGTCTAAGAAGATGAGAGGAATACAACAGAAGGTCAAGAGATTTTTGTCTACGAAGAAAGGTACAACTAGTTATTTATTCCGCAGCGCAACTAGTTTTGTTTTCTTTATATGAATCCTGAAATACCAACACAAGAGGCTAGCGATTTTGTGTTTCTACTTTGTGTTTCGATTTTATGTATCGATTTTGTATTTTGATCTTGTGCTTCGATTGTGGTTTCTGTAGTTAAACCTAAGGTTACTGTAAGGAGCTTAAATATTCAATTTCTTTAAAGGCTTTGTCTAGGAAGTGGTGGATGATCCCATAACCAAGAAGGTCGAGTGCCTCGCCAACGACCTGGAAGTCAATCCTTGAAATAGATATTTAATCAACTTCTATAATATGATTTAACTTTTGAAGAACACATGAGTTAAACTTGGATTAATAATGTTAAGTTTCGTTTGCAATCCAAATTCAACTTCTGAAAAGCACATGGGTTGCTAGGAAAAGTTCTGTGCTTGTATAAATTTTTTTTACAAGGGAAACAGAATGGAATTCCATATAGCACCCAACAATAGCACCGGTGTTATCACAGTGAACCAGGATTAGATCAACTTCATTTGGAATAACACCCAGCTCTTGGATGAAATTCCTAATCCAAACTGCCTCCTTTGCTGCTTTTGAAGTTGTAATATATTAAGCCACTGTGGTGGAATCCACAATAGTGACTTGTTTTGTAACAACCACCCAATTTCTTTCCTACTACTCTGAGGGTGACCGCTACTGTTTCTACTAACTACTGTAACTTGTACTACTTGCATTAAGACTAGGGAAAATTTAAACTATTGGGAACATATCACATATCAGAACATGCCTCTTATTAGTAGCATAAAATTTCTTGATACTTTTTTTTTTTCCAAGATTTAACATGCAACATGTGTAACAGCAAGTATAACATATAGACAACTAATGCTCAAGTGTCTCTACTGCTTATTACTTCCTTAACTATATTGCATTTATATCATTCTAAATCTTAACAGGAATGAAAAGAAATTACTTAAACCTTCTGTTCATTCATTCCAACAAAACCGAACAGCACACATATATCATGCAATTTCTATTTGGTATGGCAAATGAGCATGCAGATTTTTCTGTATTTAAGCAGCAGTGTATCCCAACACAAATAATGCTACAACGTTGATAACAGAACAACACGTACATGGCAGCTCAAATGCAAGAAATTTCAGAAATAACTAAACTCCATTAGTGCAAGGAATTACAATACTGCACCAAATTTTAGCATGCAACCAAAGCAATCAAGTCCGGACACACTTTCAGCAACATCTAACAATCCTTTAACAGATTAGCATATATGGCTATTACTCATCTTTAGCAACTCATGCATATCAGTGTTCACAGAAATTTCTTTGCAAATAAAAAGAAACAAATTTCCAGCAGCAACAGATAACACAATAGCAGATAAGTATCACAGCCGAAACAGTTCCCAAGCTTAAGCAATGCAAATCAGGCTACAATAATATAGAACCTTACAGTTTTAAGCAACATGAAGGATCTGAATTTACCAAACTCCACGGCAACAAACTAAAACTCCAGATTTAAGCAATGCACCAAAACCGAATTCCATATAACTCAAACAATTCATATTGTACTCAACAGAACCAACGTATTTAATCAACTTCAAAACAGTAAAATAGGGAGAGCATAAAGAATCTGAATTTTTTATTAATCCTCCTAGTTATTTATGAAGAAACCTAAATAACTTAACTTGCAGAAATTTAAAAGCCAGGTCCCCAAATCTTCCATCCCCGCCATCCACACACACATCACCAGTGTCTCCTTGTCGCCTTCTTCTATGCCATTTTAGCCTTTCCTTTATTTTTATCTATATCTGCAGTAGGAGGAAAAAGTAGTATCTATAAGCATAAAGCTTAGTAAGTGCTTTCTACTCACAAAATCCGATACGGAATGCATAAGCATAAAAGAAAGCAGGGAAATACATGCTCAACATGAAAAATAGCAATTAACTACATCATGCATCTCTAAAGGAAACAATAATTTAACTTGCTAAAATTTGCAACTTAGATAAAGGAACTCGTTCTATTTGTTTCCAAATTTATACTTTTATACTTTAAAATAATATTCAACTTAACTTGGGCCCGGCATTGTACCACTTTGCGCGCCTTTCTTAATGAGAATTGAGGTAGCTAATCCCAAAACCATTAAGACACTTCTAGACCTTATGTCTAGGGGCAACTTGGAGCCCATCCCTTGGACATTGTGTCCGGTACATGCCTTTTAAAAGTAAAATACTTTTCTTTATATCTTTCTTTTAATACTCCTTCTAATAAAAATGCCTTGGCATTTATTAGAGGCAATTTAAGCAACTCATTTAGCAGCTCAATCACATGCCACGTTCACATTAAGGGTTTAAGCAATTTAAGCATATCCCTGTTTCACTTTAAGCTACAGAACTAACTCCAATACCAACTTTTCATACCTAACAGATGTAAAGGTAAGAATTCTAGAAATAATCCAAAAATATAGCCTCATGAGACATGGCTGAATCAACTCAATATATATCACATCTCAAGAAATCAGTTTTCTACTGCGAAACTATCCATAACCAATTATGATCAATTTGCATGCTTTAACATGATTGAATTGCTAGGAAGACTAAAGTTCGAACCTACTGCATTCATCACTACAACTAGTTTCTATTGAACTAAAATTTGCTTCCAATAGAAAACATCTGAGGATGATGGCATCCAAACAAAGCACTACTACATCAGCACTAGCATTTCTAATTCGGTACTAATACATGAGGTTAGCCAATTCTATCAACAATAATATTCCAGGTAATGCAAGATAGCATAATTCCAGTGGTAACACAACAGGCTTAAACTAGAATATATCTACTTAAACATGCTTAATGTGTAAGGTAAATACACCTAACTAGCATGCTGTAGTAATCAAGGAAAACCCTCAAAACTTCTGTTCGTGCCCTAAATAAAACACATTAACAGATTAAAATCAACTTAAACCGAATTGGCTAGAGCAAGGATCAAATCCGAAACCATATGCTAAGATGAAAGGCTACTGTTATCATTTTACAACAAAACGCAAGATAACAACCCGAGAGCTACTCCTACCGCAGGTGAGAAGCACTTACTTTGGGTTCTTGGACTTACAACCGAAGAGATAGGGCTGCTAGGGTTCGGAGAAGTTGTTTCCTCAACGATCTCTTGGTATCTACTTGTTCTTCTCGACGAGGGAATCACGAAGGTGTGGAGATCTCGTCGGAAGAAGTCCTCGCCGGCCGCCGAAGACGAGCCCTAGATTCGGCTCTGTTTCCGCCCGAAAGAGTCGGCGCCGTCGCGAGAGAGAAGAGGAGTTTAGGTTTTTGTCCGAAAATCACTAAAGTCCTCTCTTTATAACTTAGGTAAATTGTTCTCTGTTAACCCTTAAATATTGTCCGTTCTCTCCTTAATTAACTATAGCCGCTGGCACAGTTGGTTGGCTGCGTTCTGCTTAATACGCGGCTCGCGGGTTCGAGTCTCAGCTGCCACTATTTTTCTTCCTATTTATTCTCTATTCATTAACCACTGCTTAGATATCATTCGCTCCATATAAGGTTAACAGAAATCGTGTAGCTCAGTTGGTTGGTTGGGCCGATTACAGCTTGGGCCCGAGAAGCTGGGTTCGAATCCTAGCTCTTGCAAATTTTTTTTTTTTTTTTTAAACTTTCTCCACTCGGTAATAATACCAAACGGACTCCAAAAATTGCATAAAAATACTCTAAAAATTCCTAAAAATCTCTAGAATATTTTAAAAGCATTTTCAAATATTTTTAAAGATATTCAGAATTCAAAATAGGGAAAATTGGGTCGTTACATGTTTGGAACTCTTCCAAGAGACAGCACCATCATTCAATGTGAATACATATCAAAGGTTGATTTCGAATCATCCACATCTGATTAGAAGTTAGAGTCTGTGTAACCTTCCAATTTTAGTTCTTCAACCCTATATGTCATGAACAAATTCTTAGTCCTTCGTAAATACTTAGAAATATCTTTCACAGCTTTCCAATGCAATGAACCAAGATTTGACTAATATCGGCTCGTGACACTCGGTGCTTATGCTATATTAGGTCTTGTAGATATCTTACTATTATACATGATACATAGGGAATGCGTGTCATCATCTTTATCTCTTCATCTGTCTTGGGGCATGATACATTGGTAAGTATCCTCTCTTAGATTCTTCCATTGAGAATGTTCTAAGTATGTATCTATATATGTGGATTGGGATAGCTCCAACATCCTCTTTGATCTATCTTTATAGATCTATATTCCCAATACGTAAGATACTTCATCCAAATCCTTCATAGAGAATCTACTGGTTAACCATACTTTTATTGACTAAGCATTCCTACATCATTCCCAATGAGTAGAATATCATCAACATACAGTATCAGGAATATCACTGCACTCCCACTAACCTTCTTGTACACACATGGTTCCTTAGGATTTTTAATAAAATTAAACTGTGTAATTGTATCATCAAATCTTAGATTCCAACTTCTCGACGCTTATTTGAGATCATAAATTGATCTATGAAGTTTACATAAATTATACTCACTTCCCACATATGTGAAGTCTTCAAACTGAGACATATAAATCTCTTCCTTAATATCACCATTAAGAAATATCATCTTTATATCCATCTACTATATCTCATAGTCATATCATGCAGTTATGACAAACAGTATCCGAATTGACTTAAGCTTTGCGATTGGCTAAAAAATTTCATCATAGTCAATTCATTATCTTTGATTATATCCTTTTGCCACCAGTCTAACTTTGAAGGTCAATACCTTTACATCAATTCTAAGTTTCCTCTTGTAGATCCATTTGCATCCTATGGGAACGATTCTTTTAGGTGGATCCACTATTGACCAAACTAGGTTTGAGTGCATTGAGTCCATTTCAGATTTCATGGCTTCTAGCCATTGCGTCAGTCGATATTAAATATCACCTCCTTAAAAGACCTTGGATCACATCCATGATTAAAGTCATTTTGATTTCCTTCAAGGAGTAGACCATACCTCACAGATAGTCTTGAGACCCTATCAAATCTCCTTAAAGTGTGTATTTATTCTACTATCTGTTGGGTTGTGGGCTCTATTTTTTCAGTTGTCGAATTGTCTCGAAACTCTTCGAGTTCTATCATCCCACCTTTTCTATATAATATAAACTCCTTCTCTAAGAAGGTGACATTTCTTGAAACAAATAATTATCTTTTCTTGGGATTATAGAAATAATATCCAACAAAGTTCTTTGGATATACCACAAAATAGCACAAAGTGAATCTACTATCCAGTTTATCTCTCATTGCCTGCTTTACATAAGCAGGACATCCTCATATTTTTAAGTATGAATATTTGGGGGGTTTTCCCATCCATATCTCATATGGTGTCTTTTCTACTATTTTTTATATGGACTTTATTCAATAACATTATCATAGTTTCGAGCACATATCCCCAAAATGATGATGGTAAATTAGTGAATCCCGTCATTGATCAAACCATATCCATTAGGGTTTGATTAGATGTTCTGCTATACCATTAAGCTGTGGTGTTATAGGAGAAGTCCACTATGAGAGAATCTCATTATCTTTTAGATAGTCCTTAAACTCTATACTCAAGTATTCTCCACCTTGATTGATCAAATCTTCTTAATACTTTTTCCCAATTATTACTCTACTTCATTTCTGAACTCTTTAAACTTTTCAAAAGATTCAAACTTATATTTCATCAAATATATATACCCATACCGTGAATAGTCATCAGTAAAAGTAATGAAGTAGTAATGGCCATGTTTCGTGTTAATACTTAATGGACCACACACATTGGTATGGATCAAATCCAACATATCATGCGCACGTTCCACTTGACCTTTAAAAGGTGCTTTAGTCATTTTTCCTTTCAGAAATGATTCACAAGTTTGTAGGAAATTTATGTCAAATGAATCAAATAATCCTTCACTTACTAACTTGGTCATCCTTCTTTGTGAAATATGACCTAGTCTAGCGTACCATATTTGTGCTTGATTTGTACTAACTTCTTTTCTTTTCTTTGTTGTTGATTATTCTTGTATATTGTTTACTGGAATATCTTTTAATTCTAAGTTATAGAGATCATTTTCTATTTCATCAATCCCAATCAAACATTCATCCTTGTAAATATTGTAAACACCTTTTGCAAAAAAAGATAAGAATAACTACATCTATCAAGCATAGAAATAGAAACAATGTTTTTAACTAAGGCTGGAATAAATAAAACATCTCTTAAATATAATTTAAAATCATTGCTTAAGATCAAAGTAACATCTCTTATAGCTTTCGCAACAACTCTTGCTCCGTTTCCAAGTCTCAAGAAGGTCTCACCCTCTCTAAGTCATTTACTTCTTGTCATCATCTATAAATCATTGTAAAGATGAGAACCACAGCTAGTATCTAATATCCAAGAAGTAGAGTTAATAGAGACATTAACTTCTATATAGAGCATACCTTTGTCAGAATACTTCTGAGCAAGATACTCCTTGCAATTGCACCTCCAATGTCTAGGCTTGTTGTAGTGGAAACAAACATGTTCTGACTAATTAGGCTTTATGGGCCTTGGCTTCTTATTAGGCTTGATCTTTTTCATAGGAGCAGAATACTTCTTTTCCTTTTTCTTGGGTCCTTTCTTGGATCCAGAAGATGAACCCACAAGGAAAATAGATTTTTTTCTTTTTCATGGTCGCTTTATAATTTGCAAGCATATTGACTAGCTCTTCAAGGGTAGCCTCTAGCTTATTCATATTGAAGTTGACTACAAAATTATCAAATGAGGAGGGGAGAGACAACAATATGATGTTTGTCCATAGGTTGTATAGAATAAACAATTCAAAATTCACTAACTTTTCAATAAGCCCAATCATCTTGACCCATGCTCATGGACCGAAGCCCCATCTTGCATATAAGCTGTCATGAGCTCCTTGACAGTCGTGTACCTAACTGAATGAGTTTGTGTACCATACAACTCTTGTAGGTGTTTGTGAATATTAGTAGCATTCACAATCTCCTCAAACCGCCTTTGTAACGCCCGAAAATTCTCAAAATTATTTTAGAAATATTCTATGATTTTTCTGAAATTTTAGGGTATTTTTATAGAATTTTTAGAGTAGCGGAAGTAGCAAAAATAAATAGAATCGTAAAATAGCCTACGCGGGTATTGAACCCGAGACCTATTGGGTTCTATGACTTAAGGTGAACTCTAGTAACCAAGTGAACCCAGCAGAGCCGTGCTGAAAGGAAAGGGGAACAATTATATTTAAGTTAGAGTTGGGTGAATTAATCCACTTAATATAAATAGAGAAAGGATTAAGTGAAGAGTTATTTTTTTAACGTAACTTTCCTCACCCTCACCCTAGTCACGCCGCCCTCTCTTCTCCCTCATCTCTCGGCGCCAACCACAAGGAACCTAGGGTTCCGTTCCAAGGGTTCCAAGGACACTTCCCGGCGACGACTCCGGCACGAGAACGCTCCTCTCCGCGAGAAGAGCACGTGGAAGCGAGAGAACCGTCGAGAAGATCGTCTCCACCGGAAAACTAGCGACTAGATTCGTAAGAAAATTAGAGCAGAAGGTAAGAAACCCCTCACCTGCAGTATAAGTAGCTCTCGTGTGAATTTCTGCTTTGTTTAGTAGCATACGGATTGGTTGACACATAGGTTGTGCAATAGTGCACGCTAGGTGTTCGATAATATGTTCAGCACAGGACAAGAATGTAACTTAGGCATTTTAATAGTTTAGTTAAATGCAATAGAAGCATTTATTCAGCATGTACAGTTTACCACAACTTATATGGGACTACGGTCCAATGGGTGGGCTCCCACAGTCGCCTCTAGGTTCAGATTACCTAGCTTTAGGTTCAGATAACCTAAAAATAGCAATATAAGAAGAACTCAGCTATAATCAGTATTTTATTTTAGTAATGGCACTGTACTGGATTAGATATCCATTGGGTTGGACTCCCATAGTCGTCCCTAGGTTCAGCTAACCTAGTAAACCCTACTAGATTCAAAATTTGCAACCCCGGGTTTAGTTAGGGATGCGCGCACAGCAAGTACAGTCGCCGGGCCCATCAGCAGCATGATTAGTATTTTCATCTAGTATATATATAGTTTTCAAATTCCCACAAAATAGTTATGTGAAATTAGTACAGCTTCAGCATTAGTCTAGCATTAGCTTAGCTCAGCTTTCTATATCAGTTTAGTTTTCCTATTGATGCAATGTGATAGTTATGATTAGCTTTATGACCATGATTAGTGTTGATTCTATGTGTTGTATGCCATGCCATGTTTAGTATATTCAATACGTATTTCAAATAGCATGTTTTCAAAGTATAATTTGCATCGTATGCATGTTTTGTGAGGTAGATGGTTTCTTACTAAGCATAAAGCTTACAGATACTCTTTCCTTATACTGCAGATAAAGGTAAAGGAAAGATGGACTAGTGGAGGCTGGAGGGCAATGCGATGAAGATGTGTGTGGAAGGAACCTGGAATAAAGATCTTGGAGAAACTAGCAAACTAAGATTTTAGTTTTATATGGTGTTATTTTCCATATTTCTAGTTATTTTAATGCCTTGAATCGTGAACGACTTGCTTAGATTGTTAGTACTTATACTCATATTCCTAGTTATGTGTCTTTGGTATGTTTCCAGTTATTTTAGAACTTATGTAGGTGAGTTTGGCACGAAACAGTGCTGAAATCAGAGCCTTGCTGCGAAATCAGAAACCTTAATCGATCAGCGGATCGATTGGGAGCCCTCAATCGATCAGTGGATCGATTGGGAGCCTGGTTCCCCGAACAGTAGGCTTCTGGATCGATCAGCCGATCGATCCAGTCGCATTCTGTCGCAAACAGTAAGCTTCTGGATCGATCAGCCGATCGATCCAGTCGTATTCTGTCACGAACAGGGAGTTTGGGGATCGATCGTTCGATCGATCGGGAAATCGCTCCCGCGAACAGAGAGCTCTGGAATCGATCGTTGGATCGATTGGCCAGTCTGAATCGATCAGCCGATCGATCCAGAATATTACCCGAGCACAGTAGCCATCTGAATCGATCCATGGATCGATCCAATAGCTTGCAATCGATTGGGTTCAACCTGGATCGATTGGGAAGCTGGGTTTTGACCCAGTGACCTTGTATTTCAGCTCCTTGACCATAGGGGATGTAGGATATGCCATGTATACCTTAGATTGCATCCCTTAGCACATGTAGAACCCAGAACTTGTGTTAGCTTAGTAAAGTTTAAATTGGTACAGTTTTCCGCACCTAGACTTAGTAGTGGTCATGGATATAGCTTAGCATAGCATATTGTGACGGTCCGGCCTTACAGCCTAGTTAGTAGAAGGCGGGTCGTTACAGCCTTTGCAGTTCATTTGACATTGAAGCCAACATATATCTTGCTTGAATATTATGGTCTGATCATTTTTCAAGCTTTGCCAACTCATCAGGGGTGACATTGACTGGAGCCTCTTTTGGAGGTGTGTTATCCAGTGTATATGCAATCTTTTCAGATGCCAGAATAATCTTTAAATTTCTTAGCCAATCAGAATAGTTAGGTCAAGTTAATTTATTCTAATCAAGTATCACAAATAGTGGATTCTGATATGCCATATCGAAAATATACTTAAATGAAAAATAGATAATTAACATTACTGACTATTTTAAATAATTCATAAGATAAAATATATGGACTTTTATATTTTGAATTACCTCCCACTATTTTTGACATTTCCATCATTCTCTAATGGAAATGGGAAATCATATTTCCTTAGTGAGTACATAGAGCCTAATTAGCTAACTATGATCCCTGAATGATATCAGCCAATCACAGTTTCCAAAAAGTAGAACTCAATTACATTATATGCAATATCTATGTAATTCACCACCTCATGTTTGATAAGGGCCCAATAATATGATGTTGATATCTTTGCTTGTCAAGCCGACCCATCAATGTTAGATTGTAATAGACGATCACCATGCATCCCCTCAATGATATGAGCTGAAGTCATGGGAGTTCCACCCAATCCACATCACTTATGTCAGTGGAAGACATAGCTTTTTGGCATCCAGGCCTCCCCAATGATATGAGCCAAACGCTGAGACTACATGTAGCTTTCATCATGCAACTACCATTGACGGAAGGCAGTGAAAAATATACTCTTTTATTTTTCTCTTTATGACTTGATCTAAACTTTAAATCATATTCAAAATGAGGGATTTTAATTAAAACATGTATGTCATTATTCGGAAGATATAATATATTTTTTTGTATGTTTATCGGATTCAAGCAACTATGTTATAAAATAACATACATACATACATACAGAAATGATATGCTTTGTGTGCGACCTTGAGTGACGTGCAAACGTGGCATTGCCAGCTCAATTTCTTTGTAAAAAAATATTCCTTTTATTCTCTCCCCTTTCGCCTTCTATTCAAATCGACAGCAAGAGAAATTTCTCAAATTCTAAATTTCCCTCGCCGCTCTCTCTCTTGCTCTCGTCTTTTCCTTCGCAGCGTGTTCCTGTCGGGCAAGTAAAAGTAAAGGCTTTGCAAGCTACTTGGACAACTTACAGTTGCATGCTTGTTCTCGAGTTGGCTAGAAGTTTGAGAAACTACCACCGGACGCATACACTACGTTGGTTTGCTTATCAAATTCTCTCCAATCTTGATCGTAAGATTTTCTCCACTCCACTGTCTGGTTTTCAACTTGTACAATGATATATCCTACAACGAACAAGCCATAGATGCTTTCTTACCAGTTTTTTCTTATATCATTTACAGGGAACTACTCAATCATCAATTCCCATATTTCATAACCAATGGTAATTCATTTCATTTTAAGTTGTAATTCCCTACTGTAATCCTAATATATATTAGAAGGAAAGAAGGATTTATACTACAATGTGCTAGGTCGACGCCTACTACAAACGCCTATAGGCTTCAACCACTTGGACAAGTAGATGCTACATGCTGTAGCAGCTACTTCGACAGGTAGCTACTGCACCTTTTAGCAGTTAATTATCCAAGTAGCTGCTATAACATGTAGCAACTAACTGTCCAAGTGATTGTTACAACGTGTAACAACTACTTGGTAAGTCGTTTCATTTTAAGTTGTAATTCCCTCACCTCTATTCCTATTATTGACCGTTTATACGTGATTATCTTTATTGTATGTCCCGGTTGTTACACTGTTAATTAATTCCATAGCTAGTTGCTGCAACGTTGTAGCAGTTACTTGGATTGATGACTGCTACAATGCTATAGCAACTACTACAATGTTGTAGTAGCTACTTAGAATGATAGCTGCTACAATGCTATAGCAGCTAATTCGACGGTTAGATGCTACAATGTTATAGTAGCTCCTTGGAATGATAGCTGCTACAATGCTATAGCAGCTAATTCGACGGTTAGAAAATCATCAAAAATCAATAAGTGCTCAAGACACAAATAGGAACACGAAAAAATCCTTAAGGAAAAATGATCGAGCGGGAATAAGAATTAGAATTCATCCTATTTTGAATTTCATCAATGTATGATAAGATTAACTTACATAAGCACATTCCTACATCCCTTCAAATTCTATTACACCTATGATTATTAGAGATATAAAGGTTGCTAGGATGATTGAATCTCTCTAACTCCTGTCATGAGCACGACATCTAGGGCAGAGATGCCCTGCCTGCCTCATTCCCTCTGGAGAGCTGCTACAATGTGTAGCAGCTAATCCATAGTAACTGCTATACATTGTGGTAGCTCACGTATTTAGAGTAACTGCTATAATGTGTAGTTGTTAATCCATAGTAACTGCTACACATTGTGGCAGCTCACGTCTCTGGAGTAGTTGTTACAATATGTAGTAGTTAATTTATAGTAACTGCTACACAGTGTAGCAGCTACTCTTATGAAGATACTATACGTTGTAGTTGCTCACTTTATTATTGAATATTATTGATAAATTTTGGCTTATAATTATCTTTATTGTTGCAGGTTCTAACAACATGCCCTTTGAGTTATGAAACTAGGTTTACCAAACTCTTCGCGAGTGGATATTAGTTATTACAGATGGATTTAACAAACCTATTAGTTATTATAGATGGATTTGACAAACTGCTGTGATACTATCGACAATAACTATTGTGATATCTTTTATGTAGAGCAGCGTATGTATATGCTCCCTTAGCAATAATGAGAGATTAATTATTATAATAGAGAAATCACAAACATTTTCTTTCCTTTTTTATTTTTAAGGCTTCCTCTTCAGATTTATTTACACCACCACCTTTATCCTAAAATAACCAAGCTTGGTAGACTTTCTCCTTTTACTCCGATTGTTATGTTATTATTCTATTAATAATCTGAGATGTATTACATAAAGCCTCCCTCTGTGTTATAACAGCTACAGATAGGTAGCTGCTACAACATAAATTCTGTGTTGTAGCAGTTATGGACCAATAACTGCTACAATATCAACTTGATTCAAATTAAATATCAACGACTCCTCCCGTTGTATTTAATGTGTGATCTAGAAATAATGTAGCAGTTACCATACACTAGCTGCTACAACATGGGCATATTAACTTGTATAGATGCTACTCATGAGTCCACTTTAATTTACCACACCATGATATGACAACAAAATAATAAAAACAGCTAGCTAGCAGTAGCTGCTACAAGATGTAGCAGCTACTCAGGAGTTAGAAAACAAGGTGTAGTAGCTAGTACCGACTAGCTACTATAAAATATTAACATGCACTAGTCAGCTTGACTATACATTTACATATGGTATACAATGGATTTAACCAGTTTTTATAGCAGTTATACAATACAGTTATACCAACTTGACAGAATATTATCAATAAAATTACATTTCAATTACATTGTCAGTTTAATATTGAACACAGTATTATAAATCCCCAAGAGCGTTCACATTATTCTCATATTGTACAACGTCAATATCATATTGGCCGAGCTTTGTCCACAATGTTCTCCTTGAGCAATCATCCTTGCTCAACGTAGACAGTGTTTTGAACACCAAACATCTATTATTTTCCATCTCCCTCACGTCTTTTGGTAGTGGCTGGTAGAAGTTCGTCGAGGCAAGCATCCTCTCCCTAATCCACTTATTCCTCAGGGCATACCTAAGGCTCTTCGTCACGAACATGAGATTTTGGGCAAACTTAGACTACTCCATAAGAGGCCTAACCTCATCCATATACGTTGATCGGGGCTAGACGATGGTGTTCTCATTAAAGATATTCCTTTATGAATATGGAAGCTTCCACTAAACCGTGGAAGGCAACATGCCCGCTTTGTCATTCCTACTTTGGGAGCGAGATACACTTCATGATTTACATTGGATGCCATAAAAGAAATAACGAAGATGGTGTTGGGAAAATAGCGCCAATCCATTAATAAGCTACTCGTTTCATTTTCCTTTGGATGCCATGAAAAGAGTCTCCCTCTATTATATAGGAAAACAGAGGCGTTATACTATTCAATCTGTGAATAATTGTATTCACGAGCTCACAACTGGGCTTTTGCTAACTCTTGATTTTACCAATATTCACGGGTCATGATATATGACAAGTATGACTAGTCATATGGTTTCTAACTGTTATGAGTAGTCATTCTATGGACGTCACGGATCAATGGACCAGATTTGGTAAGTCGCCATTAATTAATTGACGTGTCTTCATAAATTTCTTAATTTCAATTTATATAAGTGACCATTGAATTATTAATATAGATTATAGTTTGTTAGCTACATCTGCAATAGCTGCTACACGTTGTAGCAGCTCATGTCTCTGGAGTAGCTGCCACAACGTGTAGCAGCTAATCCTCAGTAACTGCTACATAGTGTAGCAGTTACTCTTGAGAAGCTGCTATATGTTGTAGCAGCATCTGACGACTAGCTGATACAACATGCAGCAGTAGCTGCTACAAGGTGTAGCAGCTTCTAGCAATTTATACATTAATTGATACAACTTGTAGAAGGTCATTTAATTAATCTAAATAAAAAAATGAGATTGATATGATCTATTATTGCTTAAATATGTAGGGTAACATCTTGTTAAGCGTAAACAAAGAAAGAGTTGGAGACTTTAGTTGGGTTGATATACATGAAGGGAATAATATTAATATTCTAAACAAAGATAATAACATAGGACAAACAAGAAGATTTTAAGCCAAAAAGTTAATACAAACACTAATGCTATAATCATTTGATTTATAGCGTTCTCTAATGCTACATTAACTTGGAACAGTTGTTGTTGCACTTGCACAAGTTCAGTTTGATTCTTTTTGTCTCATGGAAGGGCAACAGGGATAGGGAGATGTTACGCTGAACTTCACAAAGAATGATATTTCACTTAGCCATTTGATTTATAGCATCCTCTAATGCTACATTAACATGAGACAGTTGTCGTCGTAGCTGCACAAGTTTAGATTGATTCTTTTTCTCTCATAAAAGGGCAGCATTCAACTCCTTCCTCGCCTGGTTCTGTTGTTCGATGAGAATCTTAATATAGCCACAAACAACATGATGATCCATGGCTAAACTAAGATACCTGTTCGGATTAATTTAGAAAATTCTTGAATTCAAGGAATGAAAGTTATATATACAATAGCTTGAAGAATAGATAATACAAATCGAGAAGCAGAAGAGTTTTCTGATAGAGATAGTCTTTCAAAGGGAGAAGACGTAGAGCTTGAATCCTCGTCGATAGGGGGTTCTTTAACACCACCTAGAGTGGGTTTCATTTTCCTACTAAAGCAAGATATGATCCTTGAAGAACTATAATAAAACCACTATATAAGAGAACGAAAGGCAAGACAATGTGAAATAGTGAGTTGGGTTGATAGACGATTTATAGGAAATTTGGTTCTAACAACATTAACTCTTGATAAAGATAAGTCAAGTTGTCTAGTGTCTTTTCGATACCATAAAAATGGGTCATCAAAAGACTCACTACAACTCATCAAAACCTGTGAAAAGATAAGATAGATAGTAAAGGCAAGGATAACCAACCGTCGAGACCTTGAATTCTTCTGTGCAACTAATGTACATAAGCTGCTACAACGTGTCGCAGCATAAAATTATTCAATTAAAAATATTACAAGCCTTATAGTCCATACACACAGATTAAAAAATTATAATTATGCCACAAATTGTTGTTACAATCGGGCGATTACTATTTTATTTTTATAAAATTTAAAATTCTACACGTAGTTACAACTACACAATTACTGGAACAGCTATAGAATGAAGTCTGTGTTATAGTAGTTATGGACAAGTAACTACCACAACATCATCCTGATTATAATTATTACATTTCAGCAACTCCCTTTGTTCCATTTAATGTACTATCTGTAAATGATGTTTCACCTCCTTGAAATAAATTTCACCACTCCTCGCACTTTGGCTCTGGAATTTATGCAAATTACACCATTATAAAGATGACATCCTAAACACTTGTTTCCTTCATTATCCTAAGCCTATCAATTTTAGATAATGGCTTCTCCTTTGAGAGATAAGAAAACAATACCTTGTCCTGGGATCGTGATACTGATCGATGAATCAACATCAAATATTTCTTTAGGCTCTTGGGATGACTCTTCGGCCTCCCTCGCTTCTAAACCACCAACATCCTTGCAACAAAAGTGGGATCAAGAGGTGAACCAGTTAAAGTGAGCCCTTCAAATACTGTTGGAGACTGAAACAACTATTAAACCGACCATCGATCTATTGGAAATATAGACTTCTAGGGGCTCACCATAGAAGTCCTAGCAGTTCATTTTGTTGTGTTGATGTTCCTTTTTATTTTGTTAGTGTCTTGTAACAACTATCTTCCATATTTTTTCTATTTAATAGAATCAGTAATGTTTTACTTTAAATTTTGAACTATGGGTTGATCTATCTCAGCTTTGTAGAATACGTTATAGGCTTATAGCATCTACGGTTAAGTAGCTAGTACAACACAAGTTTGTCATTGTAGTAGCTATTGAACAGTAACTTACCAAGTAGTTGCTATACATTGCAGAAGTTAACTTTCCATGTAGTTGCTACACCGTATAGCAGTTAACTTTTCAAGTAGCTGCTACACGTTGTAGTAGCTAACTGTCGTAGTAGCTGCTACAATGTGTAACAGTTGGTTCTTGTACCTTGTAGTATATATCTTAATAATATCTTAGGATTAGAGATAATTAAAGATAAAAAAGATTTTAAATAATTTCTCACCAAGTTTATATGCATAACAGAAATCTTTTTAGGTATAATATCTACTAGAAAATGTAGCTACTACAAACACATTATATATCCAAAAAATTATTTAAATTTATTAAAAAATATTATATATCCCTCTATGACACCATCATTTTATAGGAAAACAAGACGGCTGTAAATTCTGGGAATAGGAGTATCGCACGCCCACAGTTGCCCTTCTAGTAAAGTCTGATTTTGCCTATGTTCTGTTGGTGCGGTTAGTACTAACGGTCTAACTCAAATTTTGATAAATGACAAAGTAGGTTAAGTTAGTTTCATATTGATCTAACACTTTGACGAACTGTGCAAGTCCAGCAAGGTCAACGGGTCGACCTGATAGCTGGCACGAAGCCCAGACTGGTCGACGGGCTGACTGGATGTCTGACACGAAGTCCAGCTAGCTCAACGGGTTAACCTGATAGCTGGCACGAAGTCCAGACTGGTCTACGGGTTGACCGGATGTCTGGCACGAAGTCCAGCTATGTCGACGGGCTGACCTGATAGCTGTCACGAAGTCCAGATGGGTCGAAGGGCTAACCAGACTTCTGGCAGGTAAGTTGAGGTAAGTCACTGGAGGGGAGTGACTGTGAGGATGCGTTCCCGGGAAGGGAACTTAGGCGTCGATCCAACTTAGAACCATTTCGGAACTCTAAGTTGAGATCATGATTAGATTCCGATCTCGGTGGGACGGAATCTAATTAATACTCTATTTGTTTATTATAACTGTGCTAACACCTTGTTTTGCAAGGTAATATTATTTGCATTTTGCCTCAGACTAACTCTTTCTTGCAGGAGAAGAACTTCCTGGAGAAGAGTGGTCTGGGCGCCCAGAAGGGATCCGGGCTCCTGGAGTGCAAATATTATCTACTCATCGCTTTGCCACGTGGAGCTTCATGGTTGACTGAGTTACGTCACACTCCAGGCGCCCAGAAGGGATCCGAGCACCCAGAACCTCCTATATAAGGAGGATGCACCCTGGAGCAAAGAACAACTAATAACAAGACCTTCCAACGCTTGCTCTGCCGTGTTGTTCTCCTGCGATGCTGAAGCTTCTCCAATAATGCGCTCTTTCTTTTATTTTTTATTGTCGGTGCTTCATCTCTTTTAGCATTTCCTGTACTTTCGATTTGTAAAAACTTATTCGAATTGCTAGTCGATTGCCCAACGAAAGTACTCAACGAGTGCAGGCCTTGGAGTAGGAGTCGACCAAGGCTCTGAACCAAGTAAATTGGTTCTTGTCAGCATTGCTCTATGTGTTTTTTCGTTGCGTACTAGCTTGAACGTTTTTTGATCGATATTCACCCCCCTCTATCGACTTTCATGATCCAACAAGCGGTATCAGAGCAGGTACCACTCTAATTTGGTGCAACCACTAATCAGACAAGGGGTGATATTTTTTTATTTTTTGTTACAATTTTTAGTTTTACATTAAAAAATTCAAACTGGTATCGTTACCTTTTTGGAAAGCTTTTTCATAGTAATTAAGCTGAATTGGTGCAACACCAATTCAGTTTTAAAGTCTTTTTAGTTTTATTCCGCACTACTAATCCAAGACCAAGTCTTGGGATTCCTTGTCTCTTTATCTATTTGTGTGCAGGATAAAAATGAATCAAGTCGAAGGCTTCAGCACAGTGCGCCCCCTATTCAACGGGGACGACTTCCCCTACTGGAAGAAGCAAATGGAGGTCTACTTGAAGATCAAATTCGACCAATGGTTCAGCGTCACCAGAGGATACAAGGTACAGGTCGACAACTCCGGAAATCCACTAGACTCGAAACAGTGGGCTCCGAACATGAGAAAGAAATCCTCGACGGACTACAAAGCTCTCAACACGCTGCAATGCGGGCTGACAAAGGAAGAGATGAACCGAGTGGGACCGCACCAAAATGCGAAAGAGTTAAGAGATAAGTTGATCGAACTACACGAAGGAACAAGCGACACAAAGGTAACTAAGCACAACCTTTTGTTAAAAAAATTATTTAATATTAAAATGCAGGAAGGAGAAATAGTGAGTCAACTTCATGCGAGAATCAAAGACATCCTCAACGGACTCCACGCGATAGGCGACCAAAAGGAAAATCGAGACTTAATAAGGTACGCTTTAAATGCTTTTCCATGAAATTCATTATGGGCATCTATTGTGGATGCCTACAAAATTTTAAAAAATTTATCTAAATTAAAACTAGACGAATTATTCTGCGAACTTGAAGTACATGAGTAGATTAACACCGGAACCGAGAAAGGTATTACCTTGTTTGCAGGTTCCTCCAAGGAAAGGACAAAGACCAAGCCTGAACCTGAAGATGAGTCCGATCAAGATTCTGAAGACAAAGAGTACCTGGTGAACCTGGTAAGGAAGATGTTCACCAAGAGGAAGAAGAGCTTCAGCAAAAAGGACCTACAAAAGATCAACTCCCCGACTGAACCAAGGAACGTGACTTGTTTCGGGTGCAATAAGAAAGGCCACTACAAGAACGAGTGTCCAAGATTGAAGAGCGACAAGTCGAAGACATTCAAGAAGAAGGCTCTTAAAGCGACCTGGGACAACTCATCCTCAGAAGAATTGGAGGCCGAAGATCAGAAGCACCAGAGTCACCTCGTGTTGATGGCCCACAAAGCAGAATCGGAGGACGAATCGGAAGACGGATCCGAATCCAAATCGAGCCACAAGTCCGTACTCATTTCCAAAGGTCCCGAAGAGATAAATTTTAAAATTATTGCTTGCTTAAATAAGAAATTAACTACAACTGAAAATGATAATAAGTTGCTCCTTGAGGAAAACCAAAACCTCAAGGAACAAATCACAACTTCAAATCCAACTCAATACCTAACACTTGAGGAGGAAATTTTAACACTAAAAATAGAAAATAATAAATTAAAAAGTCTTTTATAAAAATTTACAACAAGATCTAAAAATTTAGATCTTATTTTAAATAATCAAAAAGTAATCTACAATAAAGCCAGACTTGGCTATAAGTCAAGTTAAAATAAAATGTTTAAATCACTAATAACCCAACATAAACAACAAAATAAAGCTTGGGTTCCGAAAACGTGCTTAACTACACAAGTAAGAATTAACCAATATTACATACCCAAAGATAAAATATATTATGTAAAATCTAATAAATCAAGTCAACCCCCAAAACACAAACCTAGACCAACAAAATCAAAATCGAAAAATTTTAGAACCCATCAAAAATCAGATTATCATCAAGTTAAATATAATTATAAAAGAAACAGACATAAACCTAGAACTAAAACTTAAAAATACAGGCCAATAATCCAGGGGGAGGCTCTAGAATAGCTGACACCTCCAAAAATAATCTACACGACAGGGTAACCAAAACTAACCTACTTGGCAGGGTAATTAGGACTAGTTCAAAAGGGATAATAGTTTAATTTAACCAACAATACTGGTGAAGTTTTGGATGATAGTACATTAGGAAAACTTTGTCTATGCATGTCTAGGAAGATATGACTTCGACCTGGTGCATTTGGCTTATTGGAACTAACCGAAGTTACCCTTTACGGATCCTAACCAGTTAGACTAAGGTTTTGTATTAAGTCCAATGGGCATGACTATTTGAAAACCATGAAGGCATGGTTACTCTAATGATGTACAAGTGACTCACCATAACCTAGAAGTTTATCCAAAGAATGTCTATTTGTTGGGCCCAAAGCTAAACCTGAATCTAACACAAAGTTAAACCAAACCCTAAAAAATCAAATTTAACTCATCTCACAAATTATAGGATTCCCTGATTGAAAAATTAGCTCGGGTGAGATAACTAAGAACTGAACTTTTAAATTAAATTAAAAAAAAATAAATAAAATCAAATTAAATTAAATTAAATTAAATCAATGTAAATTAAATTAAATTAAAAAAATTAAATCAAACCAAATCAAATTAAATCAAATCAAATCAAATCAAAATAAATTAAATTAAATTAAATTATTAAATTGACTTGAATTGAATTAAATTAAATTAAAATAAACTAAATTAAATTAAATTAAATTAAATTAAATTAAATCAATTCAAATTAAATTAAATTAAATTAAATTAAATTAACTTAATTCAAATTGAATTAAATTATTTTATTTTAAAAATATTTTTGGCT